>NC_027752.1:42352342-42370781 GCF_000695525.1 Brassica oleracea var. oleracea | reverse complement strand
GGTATTCCGGCCATTATAACATGATATAAATAATAGTAGAGGCGGTATACCGACCATTATAACAGGGTATAAATGATACAAATAAATTTTACCGAATCGCAGAGTGATCGTGCTGATAACGTGTTATGAAAATAACTGGAAATTTATTGTATCGCAGAAATTTAAATAAAGAGAAAATTTATACCCGTAGAATTTATAACACTGATAGAGAGTGTTTATTATTAGAGAGAAGAGAAGTTGAGGTGTGTTTTACGATGAACAAAAACGTTCGTATATATATAAAGAAATTTACTGTACAAATAGTGCAGCGGGCTCCACATCTTTATATTTTCAACAATTGCGGTGGCTGCTGCTTTTTTTCTTTGACTTTCGTAACAAATAGATATTTTTGTAATATTATTTATATAGCATTAAATTTGGTGAGAGTTGAAAGATATAAAATTTAAGAAATTAATTATATAGCACAAAGGAAAACTATGTCAATATTATCTTCATTTTATGGTAATCAAAATATATTAAGCGTCAGCGTAAGTGTGCAACTGTAAATTTAGAAAATTGTACAAGAAGACTTAAATAGCTATATAAACTGTTATAAAATGAAACTAGATGAGATGTATATTTGGAAACTGGTGTTATAAATATGTAACAGTCGAATATAATTGCTGAATCAAAACAAGTATAAAAAATTTTGAGGGCCTCTAAACTTGTGCTAGAGGTGGGGGGCTAAGGCAACCGCCTTTTTCATAGGCTGGTAAGCATGGCTCTGGTGGTACTCAAAGCTCCAGCCGACAAATTTTCGAGATTGGCTAAGATGACGATGGACTTTCTTTTGTGGTCGATTGACAATCCTCCCGCCGATGATCGTCAAGGTCCTGGAGGCCCTAATATGCTCTTAATCTCGAGACTCTTGCAAGACGACAAATTTTGCTGCCTGGATAAACTTAATAGTTTGAGTTCTAGGGGTCACAATGTTTTCTTGGCATTTTCTGCTGCAGGAAATATCCCACCACAAGTGTATTCTGTACAGTTATTGTCTTGGCAAGACCTATCAACAGTTGGAAAGTGCAAGAGTTTGCACCCAAGACCTGAAGACCGAACACTATTCAAGTAAATCTCACAGCGGTTAAAGAAGAGCGGATTAATACGCTTTAATGATCCAAGAGCTAAAAGAAGATCCACAATACAGAAGGCAATAATATTAACAAACAACATGCATGTGAGTTGGTCGATAACACATTTTACAAGCGTTTATATTTTTTTTAATCAACCAGTTATTTGTAAGTAAGTCAAGTTGTACCTTATATCATAAACCATTTAAAAAGATTTAAACAATTTGACTATTAGTTGTTTTGCAATCCAATTAAATAGTCAAATTAAATCCAATAACTCTACCTATTAGAGATCAATCATCATAATGATTGATTTAGGAATATCTCTATATATGGTTACAATATATATTAGCATTAACTACTAATGTAATACCCTAACATTAAGAGCAACCGATACTACCCTTAAAGCCAAACGATACCTCTGCAAACGGTATCCCTACGGTTGTCACTGACGCCATTTGAACCGACATTTGATTGTATACACATCCAAACCGAAACTAAACCAAACCAAACCAAACCAATTCAACATACCCGAACTGAACCGCATCAAACCGAATATAGAAGAGTTTCCGGCTACCTTTCCTTTTCCTTTTCTTTTTTTTGTTTCGGTTTGTTTTGGTTTTATCAATTTCATCACACATCGGAGAAGAAGAAGAGGAGCAGAGTCCCCCTTCCCGCATTGTTCAGATTCCGAACGATCGTCGAATCGGGAAGTCAATGACTACGAGAAACTTGGTGGAGCCTTCGTGGCGTCTTCTCGCAGCGAGCGGCGGAGACACGGTCAAGCTCTTCGACGTCTCCGCCGGCGCCGAGTCTTGCGATGATCCCTGCGTTTTGAGCTACACTCCGACGCCTCGCTCCGTCGTCAATTACGTCAAATGGAACCATACGAGTAAGCAAAAAACCCTTAGATTAGGACTGTAAGCGCGAGATAGTGACGGCTTCTTCACCACTGATCTTAGGTTTT
Organism: Brassica oleracea var. oleracea; assembly: GCF_000695525.1. Taxonomy (NCBI): domain Eukaryota; kingdom Viridiplantae; phylum Streptophyta; class Magnoliopsida; order Brassicales; family Brassicaceae; genus Brassica; species Brassica oleracea. Next base: position 42,368,705 of record NC_027752.1, on the reverse strand, counting down.
ATTATAATTTCAACACTAAATCAGAATCTAGGTTTAACTCCTATTGTTTCACCTAGGTTTTATTATAATTTCAACACTAAATCAGAATCTAGGTTTAACTCGTGATATCTAATTCACTTCCCTCGAGGTTGATGTGCTCAAGTTATGCTGTTTTGGGGATGTAGATATGGTTGTAGCGAGTGTGGGAGAAGATAAGAAGATATCTCTGTGGCAGAAAAATGGGAAGACCTTAGGATCTGTACCTAAGAACAGCAATGATATCAATGAGGTTACTACTTTTCTCAGGATTCTTAGCATTTCTCTAAGGTTTGTTGCATTTCATTGTAAACAATGTTAATCTATGTGTATTTGCTTGTCTGATGGTATTGTTCAGGAATGTTTATCAGCCATTAGCTTCAGCAACAAAGGGTCTAGGTATATATGTTCTGGAGGAACTGGTCAAACTGTGAGGATATGGGATCTGCAAAGAAAGCTTTGTATTAAAAATCTGAAGGGTCATACAAGTACAATAACGGGTGTGATGTACAATTGCAAAGACGAGCATGTGGCTTCTATCAGTGTCGGTGGGGATCTGATAGTTCACAACCTTGCGTCTGGAGCAAGAGCTTCTGAACTCAAGGATCCAAACGGGCAGGTTGTTCGGTTAGTATATGCATGGTTTCATTTATAGTTTGTGAGCTTTTTGTTCATCTAACTAATTGGCTTTTTGGATTTGATGGTTCAAAAGCAGATTTTGAAGGTTCTTGATTATTCGAGGTTCAGTCGACACCTTCTGCTCACTGCAGGTGATGATGGGACTGTGCATCTCTGGGACACGACTGGTCGTAACCCAAAGGTTTGATCTATTGCCATGTGTTCCATGTGGGAAATAATATATTACAATTTGCCTCCCTCCTATTGCTAACTGGAATGAGTTAATCTCTTCCCCTACATCTTTTTTTTGCTGAATCATTGCTCACTGGAATTTCATTTTCACAGATGACCTGGTTGAAGCAGCATTCTGCACCAACTGCTGGTGTTTGTTTCTCTCCATCAAATGACAAGGTTACTGAATCCTTATGAACGGTCTACTTACTTATACATGAACAAGACAGATCAATTTATTTGTATATTATGCTCTTTATATTCTTGTACCTCTCCATTGCTCTAACTTACGAAGTTTATGTACGGTTTGACAGATTATTGCTAGTGTGGGGCTAGACAAAAAGCTTTACACTTACGACTCTGGTACCAGAAAACCATCGTCCTGCATTTCATATGAATCACCTTTCTCTTCTTTGGCGTTTGGGGATAATGGTCACATACTGGCAGCTGGAACGGGTAACGGTAGAATAGTATTCTACGACGTACGTGGCAAGCCGCAACCTGTCACTGTCCTCCACGCGTACAGCAGTTCAGAGGTCAATACTTCTTATACCTTAGTGCATTCTTCTAAGCACTTTGCGGTTTTACTATAGTTGCATGGATGCCACATTTTGCACTTATTAATTGCAACAGAAACACTTATTTTGGTAAAGATGATTTATTCTAAGCTTTCTACTTTTATTAATCAGGCTGTCACAAGTTTATCCTGGCAAACATCAAAACCAGTTATTGTGAACGAAAGAAACTGCACGCCTGAGATGGCTCTTTTTGGTGGTACTGTGGAAGATTCAGTTGTCATTCCAGACCCCTCTCCTGCAACGACCTCATCTTTAGCTTCACATTCCACGGTGTTGCCAGGCTCTCATGGAGCTCCCTCTAGTACGTCAAATCTATCATCGGCAGAAGAAACGCCGAAAAGAAATCATCTATGGCCTGGTGGACCACTGATCAGGCTACAAGCACACCGTGCCAGTGATAGTTCTAAAGATGATATGGACATATTTTCCCCAGTCGTTGGCGTACAATCTGTTGAGAAATGGTCTGATACCGAAGGATTGAAAAGGGATCATCTAGTTCTTGATAAGAGGACTTCCTCCTTGACGTTTCCTTCTTCGAGCAAAGGAGGGTTTCCGTTTGGAGATGACGGGAACAAAGACTGGAAACTGAGCTCCACTTCTAAACAGGTTTTTGTTACTTCATCTTTCCACTACGATTTGGTCTCTGAACTCAACGTTATTTGAGCTTTTAGGTATTGAATGGGTTAGAAGAATCAATATGATTCAGTCGTGTTTGTTAAATCCTCTACTATTTAGCCTTCATCAGTGTTTAATCTTCTGCTCTTTGTATGTACTATATACAGGATGACACAAGGGCTGCTTTTTCTCCTTTTGGATCAACGCCCACAGCATTATCGAAAAGCGAATTCTCTGCTCTGACCCCGCCAGAAGCCTGGGGTGGCGAGAGGTTAAACCACTTGGCTGGTAATGACAAATTTTCTGATAAATTCAGTCACCTGAACCCGCCTCCGCGTCTCGGGATTTCCAGCTCAAGCGCTAGTACATCTGGATCGATGTATTCTGGTTCTAGAGATTTCCCTTTGTCGCTTGGTCAGAACCAGACGAGCCTCGCAAACGTTAGCATTAGCTCAGAGTTCCCTGGCGTGAGAGACTTCAACTCAAAGTTCGAGAAATCGTCAACGATTCTGCCAGACAATTTCCCATCCAGTCCGTTGCTAACCAAAGGCAACACCGCTCCGGGGAGCATTGATTCATTGAGGCTTTCACCGAGTTTGACTCGTAGGTTCTCAACTTATGCTGAGAGAATCGGCGATGGAGCCTTTCTCTCTTCTGGTTCGCCTAAGATAAAGAAAACAGGAGCCGAAACCAGAGAAGAAGTTCTGAATAATCTGTTGCAAAGACCTGAGAGACTGGCTGCAGATGCAGCAGGAGGTCTTCCGGTTATGAATGTATAAAAAGTTAACGAAACTTTTTATTCTTGATCAGTCTCAGTAACTTGACCGAGTTTTTTTTGTGTGGTAATTGTGTACTAGGGAGGAGGAAGCTTGCAACAGTCGAAGCAGCCTGAAAACAACTTCACGCTTCAGCTATTTCAAAGAACACTTGAAGGAACACTCGATAATTTGAAGAACTCAGTCCACGACGATATGAGGAACCTGCACATAGAGATACTGAGACAATTCCACATGCATGAGGTAAAACGTTTGTGTTTAGCAACAGACCTTAATCAGTATATTTTAAGATGAAATGTTTCTGGTATTTAACGAGTGGTGGTGAAAACAGATGGAGATGTCGACAGCGTTAAACTCGGTTCTGGAGAACCAAGCAGAGCTCATGAAAGAGATTAAAATGTTACGGAAAGAGAACCAACAACTTCGCCAAATGCTTTAGAGAGCGAAAAAAAGGAATGAAAGGATATATGAGTGCAACCATTTAAGCTTTAATGTAGTCGAATGTTTTGTGTAGAAAATGCATTTCACTGGAGTGAAACAAAGATTAAATGGATACTATTTCACTTTTTTCAGCTGAACTGTTGATACATCCTAATTTGTTATTTTCTAGCAGACATATATAATTGTCAAGTGCCAACAGATGTATAACTCTGTCTCTCCAACAAAAACTAAGGAATTTTCTCTTCTTAAATCTCTATCAAACATTTGCCTATAGCCATTTATTTCTCTTAGCTCAATCCTTAATTTTTTTGTTTAGACTTTTTAAAGGAGAGCAAATAGACATGTCGTCTGGGTGGTGTAGTCGGTTATCACGCTAGTCTCACACACTAGAGGTCCCCGGTTCGAACCCGGGCTCAGACATTTGTTTTTTCTGCCCGCGTTTTTCGCCATTTATCCAATGTAATGCTGCCACGTAATGATCTGCTACACGCTATATTTACTTCGCACGCGTTGGCAGACGTGTGTGTGTTGATTTTTCACTTTACCTTCAAACTAAACATCCCTGAATCAATCAATCTACAAATTTGAGAATCAATTGGAAGAAAAAAAAGGCTAATTTTCCATCTTATTCAGAGTAGATTGTTATTGATTGATTCATCTTGTGTGGCAAAAGAGATAGAGAGATGGATTGGGATAGCGTAGCTGCGGGGGATGTGGTAGAGGCGCTAAGAGAGGTTGAGTGGTCGACGAGTCCTCGTTCCGTGGCAGAGTTCTTCTCCAGATTCGCCTTCCCTCGCTCTTTCTCTAAATGGATGAGCCGCCTCAAATGCAATCTCTACTAGTCTCTCACTCTCTCTCTCTCTATCTCTTTCTGTTGATTTTGATTTTGATTTCATCTGATTTTCTTGTTGCAGCTATAGGACGAATTACTTCATCCTGCTGGTTTTCGTTCTGGGTATGTCAAAGCCTTGAGCTTTCTTTCTTTTTTTTCTTGTAGCTCGAAATCTGATTAATGATCAACTCTTGAGCTCAGGTCTTGCACTTATCACCCGACCTCTTGCCATCATTGGTGCTGCTCTTACTGCCTTGAGCTTAGCTTTCCTTAACGACAGGTGATTTTTGATTTCTCCTTAGTTTCTACTTTTATATCGCTGCCTTACAAATTCATTTGTTGTTGGTTCTCTTGGTAGTTGAATGCTTAGGAAGGGGCTGTCTATGTAGTTAAGTTATTATCCCTTTGTGAATATATTATTACATTCCAATAGATTATGGCGTTGGGTCTTTTAGTTTAAGAGTTGTAAGCTTCTCTATTTTCAGTTATTTATTTATTTTTATTTTTTTTTTGGCTTGACCCTAAGATTTGTATGTTTATGTCCTTCGAATGCTCATGCGTTGCGTTTGTGGTAATTTTTGTTGCTCTATTTTGCAGCTTTGCAGCTACTTTCAATGAAAAGGCTATCCGGACCATAAGGCAATTCTCGCCGCATTTAGCTGCAAAGATGAGGCCTCCCCACATGTTTGTTCTTTTTTTTTTTTATCTCCATGGAAGATTTTACTTGAAGAGTTTTTTTTATTATTTGTGAACGCTTTTTCAGGCCTGTCATTCGCGGGCGATCTGCGTCTAGAAAGACGGTGTACGTTTGTGGCCAACCACGTTTGGTGTTCGTGTTGCTGGGATTAACCGGTACTTTTAAATACTCAGTATCTCTAAACCCTCCTTCTACCTCTTGATATGCAACTGATGCAAAGTATTGGTTTTTTCGTTATGTGTAGCTAGCTTTGTCTTGTGGTTTACTTCCTGCGGTTTGTTATGGGTCCTTTATGCACTTGCCACTGCTCTTCTCCGTAAGTTGTTAAACTTGCAGTCTTTTTCTCTGTTTTTGGTCCGGTTTGAAACCTCTAAGTTTGAGTTTTTTTCTCTCTCTCTCTCTCTCTCTCTCTCCAATCTCCATAGTGATCATGCTTCATGCGAGTCTGAGAACTCCGAACCTCAAGGCACGCTTGAACACATTCCGTGAAGAGTTCAGGGCTGTGTGGCGTAACTACAGTGAACTTTAAAGTCAACAAGAAGCTTTCAAGCTTGAAGCTAAACGAAAGTTTCTAGTTAGCGCATAAAATTCCAAGCCATTCCTTCATGTGCGTGGAAAACAATCAAAGTTATTCTCATCGTGTAGCTAGCTAGTAAATTGTAAAGCCACTTTGTCTGGTTAGTTGAGTAGAATCACAGGGTTGGTTGATAAATCGATATAGTGTTGTGTGCTCTTAAGGTTCATTGTAATGCTTCTGCTGCTCAACACCAAGTCTATGTATCCATGGTTCATACTCTTTTAGTCTTTACATTGTGTTAGTGATTCAGCTTTTCAATACACCTTCTTTTACTTCTTCCACAAAGATTTTTATCTTCTTGAAATAGAATAATGCAATGCATTGTTATTGTATAAACCAGACAACATGTGTGGTATTTTTTGTGGAGATTGTAAACAGCAAAACAGAACGTAAACAATTAAGATCTTAATGAGGTTTTTAATTTAGGATAAGAGACGGTTTTTTAACTTTTTTTAGATTTTAACTAAGAAAAGCTAAGAATCGTATCTTAAGTAAAAGATATAAAAACCGTTTTTTAGCCGAAAAATGTGAAAAAAAAAATCAAATCAAATCATGAGTTAAGAACCCATTTCTAAGAACCCCGGACAGTGTTTTGAAACCCGACATGGACCCGCGGTTGAACCGGTAAACCCGGCAACCCAAAAAAAATTTGGTTTGGGTTTTGTGAAAAACTCAATATTTAGAAACCCGCAAAAACCCAGTAGAACCCGGAACCCGATACTGGTTGAACCAATAAATAATTTTTACTTCTTTTTTTAATTTTTAATTATGTTTTTAGATTATGTTTTATATTCTAAATTTCTAATTAAGAAGTTATATACTGACAAAAAAAATTAGGTTTTTCATTTTCAGTTTTGTATTTGTGATTTTTAGATTTTAATGAAGATTTCACTATGTCACTTGAAGAAAATAAAGTGAACGATGGTAGAGAGAACCAAAACTAGTTGATGTGATTTGGTGTTTATTTATTTCCGTTATTGATAATTTATTATAATGATTTTTTTTACTTTTGATTTATTTTGTATTTGAATTTTAATTTATTATTCACATTATACATTTAAATATTTATAAATTTTATGTCTTGATTTTTTTAGATGTCATAAATCTTACCTTGTTAGACAAAATTATAAATAGTCTAAACTATTTTTTGATATTTTGTATATCAAATGAAAATAAAAATATAGAAATTAAAGTTAAGTATTTTCTGAATGTTATTAAACATAAAAATATACATATTCAAACTATTATTTTATGTTTATAAAAACATTTAGAAAATATTAAACTTTAGTTTCTATATTTTTATTTACATAGCTGATATATTATTATATAATAAAATTAATTCATTTATTAACCCACGGTTCGCCCGCGGTCGACCCAGCGACCCGGTAAATCGTCCGGTTCAGTGTCCGGATCGGGTTTAAAAACATTGACCCTGGGTTAATCATGGTCAAAGGATTAAGGAAAGCCCAAAATTATGCTGGAGACTATCCTCGAACACGTGACCTCATGCACTTTCCTATATTAGCTCAAAACGCTGCGTTTCAGTCGTAGAAGGGTTACCTGAAGCACACAGATAATAAGATAGGAAACCCTAAAGGTAGTTTTCTTCTTACAGTTTTAGATAACATCGGCGGCGCATCCCAATTCGAAACGAAGAAGAAGAAGAAGAAAGATGACGATGGATGCGCAGCAGAAAACGAGCAAGTTCAAATGGGGAGAGATGGACGAAGACGACGATCTCGATTTCCTCCTCCCTCCGAAGCAGGTGATCGGCCCCGACGCAAACGGATTGAAGACGGTGATCGAGTACAAGTTCAACGACCAAGGCAAGAAGGTCAAGATCACCACCAAGTCGCGCGTCCGTAAGCTTGCTTCCGCGAGGCTCAACAAACGCGCCATGGAGCGGAGGAGCTGGCCTAGGTTCGGAGACGCAGCGAACGAGGACGCCGGTAGCAATCTCACCATGGTTTCCACCGAAGAGATCGTCTTGGAACGACCTAGGGCTCCTGGTCAGTTTAATTTCCTTAAGATTCGTTTGTTTTTTATTACTTTTTTTTATTGATTCTTTGTGGCTGTTAACTGTGTGAATAGGTTAGTAAAGTCACTGCCTTTATCATCATGTGTTATGTGATGTGTTATGAATCTTGTATTTCTAGTTTCACTTTCTAGTTTTTGCCCTGTGAAACTTCTCCTTCTCGACACTTAGAGCATGATTATTGGATGGTTCTTAACATGGGTTTTTCAGCGGAATATAAGAACTTGTCTCTTAGTTTGTTATGAATCTTGTATTTCTAGCTTTTTTTTTTTTTTTTTTTTTTAAATTTTTATTTTTAAGTTAAAAGTTAAGAGATAGATTCTTATATTCCAGTAAGAACTCCACCTTGAGAACCTCCCAATAATCATGCTCTTAGTTTGTTAATGTTTGCAAGGCTAAATAGGTTTTCTAGTAAAAGGGTGCTTGTTAAGTTCCTTGTTAGTGTTAGTGGGCCTTTCTTGAAATGTTTTGACGTTCTTTTTCCTTGTTGCTTTCGGATATAATGGGGGTATGTGATGTTCCAGGCACCAAAGCAGAAGAATCCAATGGAGACAGCTTGTCTCAGCTGAGCAAACCTGGTGCCGTCCTCATGGTCTGCAGGACATGCCACAAGAAAGGTGATCACTGGACATCAAAGTGTCCTTACAAGGATCTAGCTGCACCAGTGGATGTCTTTGTGGACAAGCCACCCACTGGGGAGCCATCTGCCGTATCCGCTGCACCTGGACCTGGCAAGGCCTCTTATGTCCCGCCCAGCATGAGACCAGGTGCGGACAGAAGCGCTGCTGGTTCGGACATGAGGAGGAGGAACGATGAGAACTCTGTTCGTGTCACTAACTTGTCTGAAGACACCCGTGAGCCTGATTTGATGGAGCTTTTCCATCCGTTTGGAGCTGTCACGCGTGTCTACGTGGCGATTGATCAGAAAACTGGAGTGAGCAGAGGGTTTGGATTCGTTAATTTCGTGAGCAGAGAAGACGCTCAACGAGCAATCAACAAGTTGAATGGTTATGGTTATGATAACCTCATCCTCAGGGTTGAGTGGGCTACTCCAAGACCCACCCAGTAAATCTCTTTTTTGAGTCATTCAAAAACTCGGTTCTTATTTTCTGCTCTGGATTCTTGTTGACCTACCGTTTTGTTTGGTTTTTGTTCGAATTAGGTGAGAAGATATTATTTTTATCTTTTTAATACCCAAGGCATGTTTTGAGTATCCAAAAGGTTTTAAGCAATCTTGATAGATATGCAAGAACATCGCTTGAAGTTCAGGTAATAATTAATTTTTAGAATAGGAAAGTTGAAAGAATGATGTCTATATTTTTAAATACAGACCCACCCAGTAAATCTCTTTTCTTGAGTCCTTCAAAAACTCGTTGTTTTTTATATTCGTATTTTCTGCTGAGGATTCTTGTTTATCTACCGGTTTGTTTGGTTTTATTATGCAAAACAAAAGGATTAGAATAGGAAAGTTGAAATAATAATGTCTTGTATTTTTAAATACAGACCCACCCAGTAAATCTCTTTTCTTGAGTCCTTCAAAAACTCGTTGTTTTTTATATTCGTATTTTCTGCTGAGGATTCTTGTTTATCTACCGGTTTGTTTGGTTTTAGTATTTAAAAGGTTTTAAGCAATCTCGATAGATATGCAAGAACAAAGGTGTTCTTGTCCCATTTTTAGTTCAGGTAATAATCAGTTTTTACAGATGCTAATATGCAAAAACAAAAGGTATATACATAGATACATACATCCCATAACATTATAAATTGTGAGCTAAGGTTTGCTAAACTGCTTCCAAAATCACATATCCCCTATATGTTAATTGATGAACATTTGAAAAGATGTAATTTTAATTTTGTAATAATTAAAAAAGATCACTTGCTTATGTGTCAATCAATTAGATAGTTAATTAATCTTACGTGTCACCTTTACATTGAAATTGAAAAATATGTTGGTCCAATTCGATTTTTATATTTCACTATAAACATTTAATACCAACTATACGATATCATATGATATTAACTAAAGGAAGTTGGCTATTTATTATATATTATTTTCTTAAATAAAATCTACGGAATTACCTAATGTGATTATGATATATATTTTAAATAATGAAGATTTGCTAATAATCTGTATGTTTTCTATCATTTTTATTTTAATTTTTTACTATTAAAATAAATTACACAATTACATTAATCATATATTAAAATTTTAGATTTTTTTATATATGTTGTATTTTGAATTTTTTAAAACGAGTATAAATTACTAAAACTGTTAAAAGTCTCACATAAACTTTTGTGATCAATGTTTAAATTTTTTTCTATAATAAGATACAATGATAATAAAATCATATAAATAAATAATTTTATTTTAATAGGTGTTTAAGTTAATATATATATATACTTCATATCGTTTAAATTTAATTATATACCATATACGATAGATAAGATTAATTGTTTTGATTTATTTATTCTAAAATGGTTGCGAATAAACAAGAGTGGTCATTTGATTTATATGTGCAAACCAATTTATTACGTAATAATAACTCATTTTTTAGTTATTTAATATATAATTATTATTTTATTATTTCATATTATGCAGAAAAATATAAAATAAGTATAAGATCTGCACAAGGCGCAGATCTTAACATAAGTATGTATCTCTTTAATAATTTTGAATCTTAAACATTTTCTAAATCTCAGACCAAAATAAAAAAAGAAATGATAATAAATTCAAAAATCAATATTTATATCGAGCAATAACCAAAATGACACAAAAAGGAGAAAAATATCGAAGATAGATAGGATTGGCACGTGAACGGAAATTTCTCATAACCATAATTAACTTTTAAATTGTTAAATCATGATATAAAGTCGAGCTTACATAGTTTCATTTTAACCAAATAATATGCATGAGATTTTTCGACCTAAACGTTAGGTTTTTATGCGATAAATAAAATGAGATCAGTTCATTAGTAAACAATTTATGTAATTAACAAAAAAAAGTTTAAAAAATTGTTTATGGGCCATATATATTAATTCGATCAATAATATAAATTTATTTCATACGATATTTCTTAAATAATTTTCATATAAATTTACCCTATTTATCCTAGTGGTTTTGTTAAACCTAGATGTTATTTAACAATTTTACCGAAAAAATCAGTTATGCACTGTGTGGTATTTGCATTGTTTAGCTAAATTCATCTATCACCGCCTATGGTTGGTTAAAAATACTACTCCTTCTCTCCGTTTTAATATAGATGATGTTTTAGAAAAACTATTTTGTTTTAATTTATAAGAAATTTTGAGATTTTAAGGTTAACTTTAACTCTATTGGAAACTGTTAAATTAATTAGATTTTACTGTATTTTTTATATTTGGTTAACTGATTTAAAATTATATATTTAAAATATTTTTTTAGAGAAACGTAATTTTCTTAATCTTTGTGCATTATTACAAAATATCAAGTATTATGAAACGGATGTAGTATTTAACCGTTTGACCCGGAATATTTCACTTTTGTGTGTTGTGGCACACTGGTACTACTTGCCTCGTTCAAGCTAATATCGTCAAAAAGGCTGAACAAGTTGTGTCAAACACTTAAAGACTTCCTAATGGATCACGCGGTGTGTCATGTAGCCAGTGGCGGATGTAGGATTTATATTCGTTGGGGGCAAATAAAATATAAACATAGAAAACAAGGTTAAAAGATAATTTTAGTAGGAGCAAATTAAATATAAACGTAGAAAACAAGACTAAAGTTCATACATGTTATAAAGAATTAGAAATTTTCATGGGGGCAAGTGCCACCAACTTGGCTCACCTACATCCGCCACTGCATGTAGCCTTCTTCAGTGAGATACAGTATTAAACCTAATGAACATGGGTTAGGACTTTAATAAGACAAGCTGAGACAACATCATGATATATTGAGAACTAAATAAAAGGAAAGAATAATTGAGAAAGAGAGGTCAACATCAAATCTTCGAAACCAAATCTCACATTAGACCAAATAGGCACGTGTCGATGTTTGATTTCACAAGTATGCATAATCTTATCTTAGATTCCACTTGTGTTGTGTCCCTCTCAGCCTCCAACTCTTTTTTTGGGTGCCCTTTCGCTCTTTCCACGAACCCAACAGGCACCAGCTGAACGCCATCATTGTGCAATATACAACATTATGCAAGTGCAATCTAATAGTTTTTGGCTGCTCCTTATCTTTTTGATGGTGAAATCTCTTATTTTCAACCAGCTGTTTCGTGTTGGATTATAGAGTTGATCTCTTTGTACGTAGAGAATGTACATAAAACTCAACTTGTGTTTGGTTTTAAACGTCAGGAACGACGTTGGTAATTTTTGTAAAATCACAAAATAACATATATTGAATAATCATCATTTAGAAGGTCGATTAAATTATATTTAAATTTAATCTAATAAAAAATAAGGTTACTCAATGTCTATACACTCATTCACCTTCCTAGGCCGATTAAATACTTAAACATTAGTGTGGAGGTATAGTTTGTATACAACATGATTGAATAGAAGAATATTTGATTATTAGATTGATCATCGTGGCAACTGGCAAGTGGCAAGCAATAGACGGTTCATGATGGTTCATATAAATATTTTATGTTCAAGTTAATAAAGTTAATCAAAAAAAAAAAAATTGAGGATCACCTTTTTTTTTCATTTCCTTCCTTCCAAGTGGATATTAACTAATAACTAGTCAATTAAACCAAATCTGTTTAATTAATGATTGATTCCGACATTAACTGACATTAAGCATTCGACAATGTTGCCCAGACCATTCTCTTAATTATCTTACATTATATTAAACTAAGTTTATGTATTAAATCATTACTTTTATTTAGATTCCAGTGAATCTCCCCCAGAACTAGAGTTTTTAAAAGTCATCGCTAAAATGGTTAAAACTCGAGAAGCACAACATTAGTAAGCGATTCTTGAAACGTTCCATTTACACAATTGATTTCTTGCTTTATGAATTTAGTATCCATGAATATTATTACAATAAGTGAATAACAGAATTCGAATGCACTAAAACGACAAACGCTACGATACGCCACGCCACGCCACGTTAGTTTTCCCATACCAATAAATAACTTTGATGCTTAAAATTTCGTACCAAAGCGGTTTACATTTAAATCGACACTATGAATCTGTAACCATACTAAACCACATCGAACCGGCTAGCATTAACCATGCAGTAAAAGAACGTTGCGATCAGATTATCCGTTATAACTTTACTTTGTCATCCATTTGTATGTGTCCAAGAACGCAATTGTGGCTTAGCCAGAGACATGTTTGTGTTTTATCTTCCTCCGAATTAACGTAATACTTGTTTACATCTCTAATTGATTAGAAAAAGAGAAATACACGTATATGATAATAATGCCTAAAATAAAAGAAAATACGCAACTTTTAAATCAGCTCCTTTTCTTCCCGAGCTTGAATAAAGAGCTGTTTTAAAAAACCTTAAACAAGATAAAACTAAAACAGAAAAATAATAAAAATCAACAAAAATTACAATTAGGTATGTAACAATTTATCTAATCTAATACTACTACTAATTAAATCACTAAATCAAGACACTTGATTATTACTCCTCCTTTTCCTCAAGTCAACCACCACGACACTAACGTTATCGGAGCTCTGTCTCGCCAGAGCCAGCTTCGTCAACAGCAACGCAGCGTCCGAACACGCGTTGTGCGCCGTATCAGAGTCTCCTCCATCCGCCGCAGCAGCACCTTGAAGGCACATGCGAGCAACGCCGCACGCAGTCTCGTTCGTCACAACGTCCCAGAGTCCATCACTCGCTAAGATCAAGCACTCGTCGTCGTCGGTTCGATCCGTTACGGCTACCTCCGGATCCGGAATCACATACGGTTTTAAGTAGTTATCACCAATAGCTCTCGACATAGCGAGAACTCCTAGAACCCTGGCGCCGTCCCAGTAGATAACCCGCCCGCCCGCTTGTTGGATCCGAATCAATTCATCGGGTCGATCCGGCTGTTACATCAAAATAACAAACTGTTAGAGATCACGGTAACAGTAACGGTAACGGAAACGGATTATATATGAAGTTGTTATAACTACCTTATGATCCGAAGAGAGAGGGATGGCCACTCCGTTACGGCAAAGCACGGCGCGAGAGTCTCCGCAGTTAGAGACGACGATCTTCTCCGGCGTGACTACGGACACGACGGCGGTGGATCCGACGGCGTCGCACTGAGGAGACTGCAATTCGCATCTGCACGAGCTCTTCACGCTCCGACTCGCCGCACCGTTGTTAGAGTCTCGCTGGCAAACTTCTCGATCCATCTTCTGGAAGCTCTTCGCCATCGTCTCCTTCCACTCGTCCTCTCCTCCGGCGGCCATAGCTTCGACGTCCCGCTTGACAATCTCATGCAAACGCTCCCTGCACTTCTCCGCGACGTGAGAGCAGCCGTGGCCGTCGAAAACGCCGTAGAAGTGGAGATTCTCGGAGTTTTTGTGGATCAGCGAGTGGTGAACCGAGACGGCGTCTTCCATGTCTCTTCTCCTGCCGCAAACCGACGTCGTTCCGATCTTAGGCGCATCGGAGACGAAACAGCTCTCTGCTTCCGTCGCGGAGCTCGGAATCAAATTTGAATTCTTAACCGGTGATGATCGCGCCTTCTTCTCCACGTTCCTCTCGCTACGTACATTCGATTCCAGATCTTGATTTCCCGACGGTGTCTCACGTTTCTGCCGCTTACGTGAGCTCTCAAGCGGAGGAGCAACTATTTTGATCGAAGGGAGTAGATCTAACCTCCGTCTAAGAGAAGCTCGAGTAGACGAATCGACCGTAACCGCCGGTTCGCTCTCCCCAACAACACCGCAGCAAATCCCAGCCATTTGATCTCAGCAACACCACAATAACAACTTCAATTATAGATCAAAATAAACAAAACAATTCTCAGATACAATCACTGAGACGAAGAGAGAAATAGAGAGAGATATTGAGCGTTAAGAAATGCAATGGGGATTTTAAAAAGGAAAGGTTTGATTTAAAAAGGAAAAGGGAAAAGAAAAGTTTTTTTTTTTTTTTTTTCCTCCGCATGGAAGGGTAACACGTAATTTACGGGCAGGGGGCGTGAATGAAAGCTTAATGAGTTGCCCCCATCGACGGGCAGCATCCGACACGTACCGTTTGGTGTGACGTTCCATTTCCTGGTACCTAGATACAATCTCTGCCGTCCGTTCTTCTTTTTTCATTTTCAGGATCTATACACGTGTTCCGGGTACGCCGTTAACGTGGCCCAATTAGAGCGCGACACAGATTAACGGTAACGACCGGCCTTTCTTGACACGCATGTGGTCCACCCTTTCGTTTTGTTCTTTTCTTTTCGTTTGTTTAATTATTAAATACGGAAAATATGCTGTTGATTAAATAAGTAGAGTCAGAGGTCAAAAATAATGGAAGAGTGACAATCTTGTTCTAAAATACTCGAGCTGCTTATTTATCAACTTTTTCATAAAATAATCATGAACCAGTAATCACTATGATATACATGTAACATAGTCTTTAGTAGCAGAAGATTATATATACTAATTATTCTGTATTAGTATGATCGCTGTTTATGTCATAATTTTATATGGACAATTCTGAAACAATCGATAATAAGTATGACTATAGATAAACAAAGAATTGATACCCAAAAATTTCGACAATGAGTTAATTGTTATAAATCATCGAGTGGATTGTCATTAATCAAGACAAGAGGAGAAAGCCTGTCGGCCACATCAAGTCCAGCCGCGGCCGAAAGGAGGAGAGAGAATCGGCTCATGACCTAGCCAACTTAGAACTTATGATGTTTTCCTTTTCTATGTTTTATTAGTTTTCATATTTCCTGTTGGATTAGAATATGTATTCTTTCCATTTATTTTTATCTTGTAATCCTTATATAAGGAACTCCCATTGTTCATTAATAATAACACAGAAATATTCAGACTCTAAACTCACTAGTTATAACACGTTATCAGCACGATAGACTCCCAAAAACCCTGAGAAAGAAAAACCCCTAACCCTAACCTAAAATCCGTCACACATAAACCCTAAATCTGGCGCAATTTAAAATCGATCGATCTCTCCAACCCTGAGGAACCAAACGACAATCCACATATCATCTTGAAGCTCTTGACGAGACGGATCCATCAGCGCAAACCGTTCGTTGTTCCGATCTCAGACGCGCTCTCACTCGCAGGAACAACACGCGGCGCCGTCTTAGTTTTTTGAAACCCTAATCCGAACCAACAAGATTTTCTAGCCAAATTCAAATCTTATGAAAGATAAGTTTATCATATCTTATTTGTTTGATGATATATTGTTCAGATTATGGTGTTCATGTAATCTAATACTACTTGTTTTTATTTCATGAGCTAAGAGGAGTTGGTGCAAAGATCTAATCCCGAAGAACCATAACTTGTTCTTGCTTCCGTTCCGGCTTGCAAACACCCGATCAGCTAAAGCCCTTAAGCGTTCCTGATCCTAGACATTCACAGCTTCCTGTCCACAACAGAGCCAGCCCACGTTCGCATCACAGCCAGCTCGCAATTCAGATCAGCCGCTTGCAAAGGCAGCAGCTCGCGAACTAGATAAGAAGAAGACGCGTCCCGATCGCGTCCGACTACCTCAGCACACATCTGTGACCAGACGCAAGACTGTTCCAGACAGCTCGCGTCCCGTCCCAGCTTGCGACACGATAAGGAGCCAGCTCGCGTCCGTGTGCAACTAGAGGTTCATCTGACTTTGGTGGTCCGGTTCAACCCTACATAATAAAGGTAATTCGAAATCTGAAAACAAGAATCGAACTTGGTTGTTTTGTAAAGATTGAAACCTTAAAATATAATCTCTAAAACTAAAAGCCATAGTTTAAATAGATCAATCCCCTATGAGTAAATCGAAGCTT
>NC_027752.1:42350824-42351944 GCF_000695525.1 Brassica oleracea var. oleracea | reverse complement strand
TTTTGTATATGGCTGTGTGGCCTAATACATTGTTCATACTTGCGGCCGTTTGCCCTTGATTGATTAAAAGTCGTGTGGCTTAGTGCATATTCAAGTGGCCGTGTAGCCTAGTATCCGGATGGTTATATAAACCGAATTGCATCATGAACCAATCTTTAGGATTGATGTATCACACCAAGATGGCCGTGAGGTCTAAGCATCACAATACATGACCATGTGGTCCAAGTATTATAGAGAGACTTATGAAATCATGTGCACTGATTATTTAAATTGGTTGCAAGAATTTTAAATCAATGAATTGATTGATAATATGATTTCAGATGCCGAGATTTGAATCCATGGATTATGCTATTCTAAATCTGTCTGAAGATAATTATCTAGAATGGGCAATGAACACTTCAGTTACCCTGAAATCAAGAGGACTCGGAAGGAGTATCATTCAGGGTGATTATGCAACTAGAAGTGAAAAGTTAAGAGCCATTACAATAATACGCCATCATCTCACTGTGGAACTGAGAAATCAGTATCTACATATTGAGAATCCTCGTGACTTTTGGACATAATTAAAGTCCAGATACACTATGGTATTATTACCAAAGGTCAAACATGAATGGATGAGTCTCAGATTCCAAGACTTTGAGACAGTGTCCGAGTTTCACTTTGCCATGTCCAGGGTCGTGTACCAACTGAGATTATGTGGAGAAGAGGTAACAGATAATGATTGTCTATTCAAGACATACTCCACATTCCATCCAGAAGATTTGTTGTCAAAACATATCTACATAGAAAGAGGTTCTACCACTTACAATGACCTGATCTCTTGCCTAACAGTGATTGAGAAAAACAAGGTACTAAAAAGGAGCAGTGAGATGAGATATCCTGATACAAATAAGACTGATATTGATCAGGATGAATCCAAGGGAGCCGTGTCCAATATAACTCAAGGAGTGGCCGACATGTCTATTGACTAAGAGGGATCTCGACATTTTATTTTAAAGTTCTTGATTTGTGATTTGCTTTAACTTAATTGTCATTCACGATTTTGTATATACAATGTAATTGATTTTGAATTCATTATCTTGCCTGATCTTACTTGAACATATGAATGATTCTATTTTTG
>NC_027752.1:42350144-42350809 GCF_000695525.1 Brassica oleracea var. oleracea | reverse complement strand
CCAAGTAAGAAATCATGAATGGGTATAGTAAGCATAGTAAATAAACTATGGCTAAGGCATTGCCTTAAAAGGCATTATACACATCCAAAAGAACATGTGACCCATTGAAGTTATAATGTATGGTTTCCAAGTAGAAACAATGGGTAAGGAAAGAAACAAGTTTCTTTAGATTTTAAGAAGAAAAACGCCTAAGACCTTGAAAGAAAGTGGTCGAGATTATACCTATGATCACCACTGATCAAAACTATGTTACAGATCAGTATGATAAAGAGGCAAGAGATGTGGTAACCATATTGAGATAACACCACGAAATTTTACACTATATGGCATGATAGGATTAGCCATCCTAAAGTCTAAACTTGATGCAAATATTGAAAAGGCACAGAGTTATCCCGTAAAAGATTTTACGTTGTGAAACATATACACAAAGGGAAACTCATTAGGCTTAATTGTCCCAAGCACCACAACCTTATAGTATAGTCATGAGGGGGAGAGAGGATAAACCCATGATCAATACTACAAGTTCGTGTACCACTATGATCTAAGACCATGTTATATGATTCGGCCATTACTCGGCCATAAAAGGCCATTCCTCGGCCGTAGAGGCCATGTTTTAAAACGGCCAAACCATAAGGCCATTACTCGGCCAAAGAGACCATGTTATG
>NC_027752.1:42349482-42350127 GCF_000695525.1 Brassica oleracea var. oleracea | reverse complement strand
GCCGTGACTTGGCCGCATAGTGCAGGCTTGGCCGCACACAATCCATTTCCTATAAAAGGTTCGGCCATGTAAGATATTATCTATAAGGATAAGACTATAAAGTCTATAAGCTTGGATACATTATGTTTTACATGTATAGAATGATAATATGATCATATGCATCAGGCCATATAAGTGAGCATAAATATATTCCCATCTCAGATTGAATACGAGTCATAAACCAGACATACACCATCTTAAGAGATTTTGAATAAACCACCACATACATATATGTGCCGTCTAAGATGGAACCTCAGAAGAGGATTGGGAATATATAAGAATAAGATCTTCTCCACGAATTCAAAGGACCGTGAGCCAAAACATGGGTGATTAAAATCGTGGCCATGTATGGATTGCATAAAACAAATGAATCCGGATTTTCAATATTAAAGGAGAAAGATTATAAGCTGGACAAAGAAAAATTTAAAGGTAAAAGAATGATAAGAATGGTTGTAACCATCATTGTCTTGGCAAAGATCCTCGGACTAGAGAATATAATTTAAGACGTGCAAAGAAAGATTATATAAAGCTAGCCAATCGAAATGCCAGACACTGACCCGAGAAATGACTAACCAGCTTAGCACCAAATGAATGTCCTAGAAGAGA
>NC_027752.1:42348691-42348953 GCF_000695525.1 Brassica oleracea var. oleracea | reverse complement strand
ACATATTATAAGGAGATAAACTCCTATGTGGTGGATGCTGCTACAGATTTTCGAAATTGACAATGGTCTGGTCATAAGAAAGAAATTAGATACAATGATGTAGTAAGCTGCATATGGATCACTGGATAAGATGAAAGAACAGTTTCGTTCCTAAGCTGATTAATGGACTGAAACATAAAGCAGCTGCATATAGTATGTAAAAGAAATTGATCACGCATGATCATTGATCTTGGAGTTGTATAAAAGACAATCCAATACAGTC
>NC_027752.1:42348361-42348577 GCF_000695525.1 Brassica oleracea var. oleracea | reverse complement strand
TCTAAGGGCGTCCGGCTCTTCAGCAAAGAACGTCTGGCTCTTCTACTAGAAGCGTCCGGTTTTTAAGAATAAAAGGTGTCTAGCCCTTCTTCTTGATCACGGGCTAGTAGAGACAAAAGATCAATAGGATACAAATGTATTGTAGTCCATAAGCTTGTGAGAGCCGAGATCTATGACCTAATAATATATACTTAGCGTGTGATATGATCCACATCA
>NC_027752.1:42346840-42348328 GCF_000695525.1 Brassica oleracea var. oleracea | reverse complement strand
CATGAGACACCATCAAGAGATGGATAAAGGACTACAATGTCCGAGATAGATATAGTACTGCCTAAAGCAAGAAATATCAATGTCCACATGTGAGACACATGAGAGTATTTTTGGCCGCAGAGCCATAATAAGAGATTATAAACTCATATCAATGATCATTGATCTTGAACACTCATGAGACAAGTAGTGGACATGTATAGACGAGGTCTATGACCCAGACATGGATCGGCCAGATCGAGACATAGGTTCACGATAATTATGTCTAGTACATTGTCCATAAGTACTTATTTTGTCCGACCATAGTAAAGAGTTAAGAGTAGACGATCACGTCTTGATTATGGATATATGCAAACACGATTTGCAAAGACCCAATAGTGATCTCCGAGGACAATGTGATTCACATTGCTTAGCATATATACTTTACCAGGACACTCGATGTCAAAAGACATGAGAAACGACCTAAGAGGTCGAAGTGGTCTAGTTACGGCTTAGTAATGAAATTGGCCGATTACTTCCCATCCTATACATACAAGAAATATCATGCACAAGATGTGTAGAATGTAGAACCTACACTGAGGTTCACATCAGGGGGAGTAGTACGTGTTGTACTCTTTTTCCTTCATCATGGTTTTGTCCCACTGGGTTTTCCTGATAAGGTTTTAATGAGGCGACATGAAGCGTACTACAGATCCTGTATGGTTATGGCATCCAAGGGAGAGTGTTATAAATCATGGAGTGGATTGCCATTAACCAAGACAAGAGGAGAAAGCCCGTCGGCCACATCAAGCCCAGCCGCGGCCGCAAGGAGGAGAGAGAGTCGGCCAATGACCTAGCCAACTTAGAACTTAGGATGTTTTTCTTTTCTATGTTTTAGTAGTTTTCCTATTTTCCGTTGGATTAGGATATGTACTCTTTCCATTTATCTTTATCTTGTAATCTTTATATAAGGAACCCCCATTGTTCATTAATAATAACATAGAAATATTCACACTCTAAACTTTCTAATTACTACATTAATATCCACACTTAACAATTAAAACGTGCACTCTAAAATGTTGAAGATTTAGATTTTTATTCTTGAAAATCGTAAACGCATGTAAATCAACTTAAATAAAAAAAATATTTCTAAATATGATGGGTTAAAAATTTCAAGAGAAATCGAGTTAGCTTGTCATTGTTATAAACCAAGTGATGATCGACCATGGACCAGCCCATACTGCAGGCCCAATCCGGGACATGATAAAGACAACCAGAGACTATGTGTTTATCTAGTATATATTCCATGTATATCTGTAACATAGTGTTTATCCTTATCCTTATCTTGTTAGGATAAACATGACCTTATGACGGTCTAATACCTTGTATATATAAGGACCTTCTGGTCGACAGTAATGATAACAGAAGTATTTCCCCAACACTTCATTTACAACACGTTATCAGCACGACGTTGCTCTCATAAACCCTAACCCTAAAAACCAGAAATAAATC
>NC_027752.1:42344565-42346001 GCF_000695525.1 Brassica oleracea var. oleracea | reverse complement strand
AATGTTTTCTACATTGAACCAGTGAGCAAAGAAACTATGATTCCTTTCAGATTTTTGAAAAATCGCCTAAAAGCATTATGAATGCTTATACCCATATTTTCTACTGATTTATTCTATGCTAAGGATCAGTATGAAAGAGGCATAAAGCCATGGTAACCAGTATGGTTCACCACGAAATAAACACTTATGGCATGACCATATTAGCCATCTTGATCCAAAACATGATGAAAAATTAATTAAGGCACAAAAGTGATCCCATAAAATCTCACAATGTGTTATAAGTACACAAAAGGGAAAATCACTAAAATAATTAAGGCTCCACTGTCCTAAGCACTACGAAATTATGAGTATGTTCATGAGGGGGAGAGAGGACTAAAACTCACAGTCCATGATCAAATCATAAATTCGGATTCCATGGTTTACAACCATAATATACACGGCGGGAAAGCTTTAAAGCCCTCACTAATAGTACATCATCCACGTCCAGCCTAAAGCTTAAGGACATTATGTATATAAATATTGATTTACATCAGGCCATACATGTAAGCATAGACATTCCCACCTCTGAATGATTAAGGGTCATAAACCAGACATATACACAAACCATCTTAAGAAAATACGAATATTCCACCACATATATGTGGGTCATTTAAGATGGAACCGCAGATGAGGATTGGGAATATATATTAGATAAATAAGACTTCCTCCACGAAACTATAATGTATCTTGTGCCAAACATGGATGATTTAATCAAGTGGCCAAGAACACAGATTACAAAAGATAGTAATCTGATTATCCAACTTTGAAAGGAGAAAGTTATCAGGCTGATAAAGAGTAAAGAGTAAAAGAGAAATATAATGGTATCAACCATAATTATCTTGGCAAGATCCCCAGACCAAAGATTATGATCTAGACGTTCTAAAAGAATATGATCAAAAGATATAAAAGCTAGCAGAAATATATGCCAGACACACTGACCCGAAAAAAAAAAATGACTATGTCATACCAGCTTAAGCACCACGAATTAGATGTCTAAGAGACACAATCAAGTTGCTACAATGTCTATTAGAGATAGACAAATAAGTTCCAAATAATAAGGAACCTCGGAAAGTAATGAAAGGTGCTCAGAATCGTACAAATCTGAGTTCATAAGAGAAACCAGTACAGAGGAGAAATAAGGTTGCGCAACCACACATCTAAGGTACCAGACCATGTAGTTTGGGACGCCAAACTGCAAGGTATAAAGGTCTTGGATAATAAGATCTCAAAATCTAATTAGATCATGTCTGGAACAGTATGAAACTAAAGATAAAGAGTGTTAACACCAAAGATGTATTTACATACATAAGAGCTCATAAAAGATTGTAGTACTTGGGATTTGAAGGATATAACCTGAGGATCATGAACCCACGTAGAGTACTCATAAAACCTATATA
>NC_027752.1:42335088-42343309 GCF_000695525.1 Brassica oleracea var. oleracea | reverse complement strand
AGCACCGTTTGAAGCACCATCAGTTCAACCAAGACATGGAGTGATCAGCAGCAAAGATGTACATCCTGACCACATCTTAATGGAGTTCCAAAAGACATACCAACGTCCAAGACTTACAAGTTCATTCAAGGAGAATCCAGCTGATCATCTTCACCAAGTCATAGGCAACTTCAACGTTCAAGAAGACTCGGATACCAGATGGGAATGCGTCTACTACAGTGATGCATTCATCTGGGAGAGTTCATGTGTTGTACTCTTTTTTCTGTTCTTGGTTTTCCATTTTGCCACATTGGTTTTGGGGTTTTCAGGAGAGGTTTTAATGAGGTAACATTAAGCATGCAACGAACCTGTACCGGATGTGTCGATCAAGGGGGAGTGTTATAAACCAAATGATGATCGACCATAGACCAGCCCGTACTGCAGACCCAATCCGGGACATGATAAAGACAACCAGAGACTATGTGTTTATCTAGTATATATTCCATGTATATCTGTAACATAGTGTTTATCCTTATCCTTATCTTGTTAGGATAAACATGACCTTATGACGGTCTAATACCTTGTATATATATGGACTTTCTGGTCGATAGTAATGATAACAGAAGTATTTCCGCAACACTTCATTTACAACGGTCATTTAGTTAAAGCATTTATTGGTTTTGAACTCGAAAATGATATAAACTATATGCATAGATCACATACGCAGGATTCAGAATTCTCTGTCTATATATTCCAGCTCGTTCCACGCATTCTGCACGGAGGATGGAGCTCTACTTATATTTGGTTATTTCAGAATACGTGCTTCTATATTTGTTGACAAATAAAATGTTTGAGAAAATTCTTTATCAATAAAGAAAATGTTTGAGATATTTTGGTTTCGTATCGACGACTGAATTATATATATTTTATTTTGTTTATGATTTCTCCTATGCTTAGTCGATGCAAGTGTTGGATAATCGACACGTAGTAATGTTCGTCTCCCACTTGTGCTTAGATTCAACCCGCATTACCGATTCACCTTTCACGAAGAGGTATATACGACCACGTCTATATATATTCGTCGTTGAATTCTTGTTCATTATGAAGAAAAATTAATATTAAATCTGAAAATATATACTATGTACTAAAATCTAGAAGATACATACGTATATATATTTATATTAGAAGCTTGATATATCACTAAGCTATTCAAAATATCTTAAGTCTTCTCAGGATGAAAGAAAAGATGGATATAAAATCCTTCCATGTGTGTTTTATATATGTGATTACAAATATTTGCAGCAGATGAGATCGAGCAAATCTCTTGATGAGGAAACTGAAAAAAAAAATATGATCACAAGTTTTAAGTTTTGGTGCTGGAGAGCAAATATTTTTTTTTAAAATGTAATCATCTGCCTCACAATGTCATAACACATATACCCAAAAATTATATATGGATTAGTATCAGTTCTTAAATACTAAACGAAAAATACAAAAAAAATGATATCATCAACTTTTGTATCAAAAAAAATATGCTGAAAATACTCGACTTACGTGAATACAATGGTCTGCTGAACAAATCAGCCAGTTGTAATTTTCCTTCCACGTGAAAACATAAAAAACATTATTCAACTGATCTAGTGATTATCAGATTCACGGACGTTAATGTTTTCAATCAATCCTTGTGTTCTTGATCAGAGAGAAGTCATCTCACACCACTTGGAAGAACAAAAATCTAAGAGCATATTTATTGCACTTTTAACTAAAAAAATTAAGAGATGTCTCTTATATCTCTTATTTAAGAGACGTTTCTTAGTTTTTTTAGTTAAAAGTTTAAAAACCGTATCTTATATTACGCTAAGAAACTCAACGTAAGAGACTTACAATAAAGACGCTCTAAACTAGGGATGTTCAATCCGGATATCGGTTCGGTTTAGGTTCGGTTTTTTCGGTTTTCGATATTTCGGTTAGTAAAATATAACTAACATTTTAAATCCATATTTACTTCGGTTCGATTCGGTTTATATAACGTCGGTTTTTGGTTTATTCAGTTTTATACCAAAAAACATAATTATTTAGTTTGAAATCATATAAAATAAATTTTAGAGTCATATTGTCAACACATTCATTTATTAAAAATATATTATATGTTCACATAAATGAACAAAAACGTAAAAATGCTTCTACCATCAAATAAAATCTATAATTAAAATTAGAGCCTGAAATTTTGAAAATAAAAATATGAAACAAAACAGAAACATGGAAGAAAAGTTTTTCCACTCTTCCATATTTAATGTTCATTAGAATCATGTTTTTTTCGATTGAACACGAAACTCTGTTTGTTTATAGATAAAAAAAAACTTGTGAAAATTTTTCATTAATTATTTTTCATCAAATTTATCATCTTCATATTAGTTTAGTGAATACTAAAATAAAGCAAAAAGATAAAAAAGAAGACTTAGAAAATAAAATGTCTGAATTGCGATGTATTGTTATTTAATTATAGTTCAAGTTTTTTAGAAATTATATAAAGTTCTTTATTACTATAACATTATTGTAATAGTTATTAACACAAATTTAACTTATATAACAAATAGATTTTCATGTATTGTTATAAAATAGATACATATTTGCATGTTTATACTTTTAATCGGTTTTGTTCGGTTTATTCGGTTTAATCGGTTATATACCAAACCATATTCAAATCCTACGGTTTTTATAAAATTAAATTCTTTCGGTTTATATGGTATATACCAAAACCAAACCATATTTTCTATTTTGGTTCGGTTTGGTACGGTTCGGTACGGTTCGGTTTTACCTCATTGAACAACCCTACTCTAAACACAAGCGAAAACAGACACGCGAAAAATCGCGCGTGGAAGAGAATATGTCACTAGTACTCTTTCGCATTTTATGCTTCGGACAAGTTGTGGGGCATGATATGTTGCACCTGCACCACACTAACTCCCTCGCATCCAGCTGTTACCAGAATTGAATGCGTTTACGTAAGCCTGGGAGAAAGTGCGAAACACGCGCCTTTTTGCTGGGACCCAACTCAGTCCGAAACTGACTCCTGCCTGCTCAAAGTATCTTGTTTTTTTTAATAGATTTTTTCTGTAGCCTCCGAGACGAGGCCTGATGGACACGTTTACAATCTGACGTGGACGCTGTGAGATGCTTCCTCGGTGACTTCTCCATGACTCGAATTCGGCGCTTATCCACGTTTCCATTAATTACACCCATATACTTTCCTCTGCTGTCTTTTTTTGTATTTATCTTTTAGACATCATATTAGTTATTTATTATATGTACAGTTATATTGTTTTAAATCTTATATTATAACCCTGAATTTATATGACTAATTTCAATTTGGATCCCTTCACCAAAGAGTTTATTCTTTTAGACTTTTTAGTTAATTTATTGTTCTAACTATGTTTTAAAATTATTGTGCACAAAACTATGTTTTAAAATTAATATTTCTTCAATTCCCAAAATATAAAATTTCTAAATATTTGTATTGTTCCAGAAATATAAATTTCTAGTTTTTAATATAAACTTTTAGATTTTAAAATATTATATTAGTTAATATTAATAAGATATATAGTTTTAAACATATTAATTAAAAAATTTAAAAAAATTTAAATACATTTGGTTGATAATTATTGATAATATATAGCAAAAATAACTTTAATTGTATTTTTAATAAGTGTAATTGTGTAAAATTTAAAAATTTCATTTGTAAGAAAGAAACCTATATACATTAGACAAAAAAAATTAATCTAACTGGTTATTTGATCAATTAATATCTTCCAAAAACTAATAAAATAATTTAATGTATTAAGTTACATAAATTGTTGACAACAAAAAAAATACAGAAATTTATTGAAATTTTGGTACATTGTATTGTTCCATAGCTAGGTAGCTATGTGCAAATACTGAAAACAAATGATTTTCTTGTATGGATTCCATGAGAGCACACAATAATATAGTAGTAGAATACTGAATTTCCAAATGATATTTTTTCATAAAGCAAGGAGATTATTACACATGTCCTCTTTTGGTCTAAAGGAGCAGGTCTAATTTCACCAAACCTTAGGACAGCAGGAAAGCACGATAAACCACTTGTACTACAACACGTTGCATGTTTCAGCTGTCACGAGACAGACCTACCGCTACCGGCACGTGACGGTCAAAGGAAAGGCGTGTGGCCAAACATTTAAAAGGAGATCACCGGGACAAACCTAACACATCGCGAAAATCGACCGGTCTCGCTCGACACGTTTGCATGTTTTTCTTGTTCGTTTGATAACTCTTTTGCTTTTGTATTAATCAATAAGTACAAAGAGTTGGCCAGTTAGGTTGATTACATTAAATATTTGAATTAGGAGACTAACCTATTTGTGCTAATTTGTACACGTAGCCTTACTTAATTGTCTTGGAAACTTCTTTCCATATGATGATTCACCAGAAGGAATACGGCACTTCGTCCTATAGATTATTATATGATTAGTTTAACTAATTTTAGTCTAATGCCAGACATTCAAATATCATCTGATTGGCCGTCTAGTTTTTTTTTTTTATGTTCATATTTCCTACTTTAGTCGTTGTTACACTTCACGTTGATTACGTCAATGTTCTAAAAACTTCAACTACTATGCTTGTTAAACATGTTAAAACTAAGAGACTACGAAATGCACAGCCAAATTTCCTAGGCATGAAATCTACCGAAAGTTGCTTAAAACACAGCTGTGCCTTATTGTATATTTTGATTCTTTGAAGATATACTAAATAAAACTGTTACTATTTAATTAATCGCGTCTACTTTGACATCTGTATAGAAATAATATTATACATAACACATCGTCGTGGATTCAGCATGCACCGTGACATTTTCCCAACATGCAACCATACAATATACTTTTAACAATTTTCTAGTATTGTTCTCTTTTTTCATCGAATCAAACTCCAGAACCTGGGACAACGGGCCCTACCACATTCACTGTAAATTCTACTGTGATCATTCACGTGATATATATATAATCGATAAATCATAAATTGTTTTTTTTTTTTTGCCGTCTCATATTTATAAAACAAAAAAAAACATAATGTACAAGCAGACTATTAAAAGCCCAAACGATAAACTTAAAACCAAGCCCACAGATGGGCAACATAAAAAACACACAGTCGAGGCCCAACCAAATCCACCCAGGACGAAAACACGTGGACAAACACGTGTATACAGCGAAAGGAAGAAGAAGACATGCGTCGAACACCAAGACACCGCCTCCATGCTTCCACCGATCAGAGTTTTTCACCGGAGATTCACCTCGTCGGTGCCGCAACAGACACCGGAAACCTACCGGGACCAGAATCACCATCAACGAAAACACCAGTTTCAGATCATACCCCTTCATTTCTGTGTTCCAAGTGTTGTAGAGCATCAATCGCCTATCGAGATCTCATCCAAACTTTTTGCCACAAACCCAAAACAAAGGAGGTTTACCCAGATCAGAAACACTAACCAACGGAGAGCTTCAAATCGTCCAGCGACGAGATCTCTTCCGTTACATCGCACCACCACATCCATAAAACAGAACCATCAACGAAGCAAAACAAAAGTCGGCGGCGCAAGGCTTAGAACCTCCGCACCCCAAAGTCATTAGCCGGAGACGAAGGAGCTGTATAAGCTTCCACATCTCGGAGCCAAACTAGGGAGAATCCGACGGTCCCTTCTCCCTCCAAAAAACATGCAAGTTGGAAAAAAGAAATTAAGAAACAGAACCGGACCGACGGTGGCTGTGGAAGCCCACGCCGTCGGCCGGAAAGAACTATTCACGGCTAAGTTGATCACAACCAAACAGAAGGGGTGAGGGGTTTCCGCGTTGTAGAATTGGCTATGAATTTCGGTATAATCATAAATTGTTTAGTCTTCAGACCAACAATGTAAATGTTGTTACAAAAAAACAACGTACCAAAACATTTTTTTTTTTTATGTTCATATTTCCTACTTTAGTCGTTGTTACACTTCACGTTGATTACGTCAATGTTCTAAAAACTTCAACTACTATGCTTGTTAAACATGTTAAAACTAAGAGACTACGAAATGCACAGCCAAATTTCCTAGGCATGAAATCTACCGAAAGTTGCTTAAAACACAGCTGTGCCTTATTGTATATTTTGATTCTTTGAAGATATACTAAATAAAACTGTTACTATTTAATTAATCGCGTCTACTTTGACATCTGTATAGAAATAATATTATACATAACACATCGTCGTGGATTCAGCATGCACCGTGACATTTTCCCAACATGCAACCATACAATATACTTTTAACAATTTTCTAGTATTGTTCTCTTTTTTCATCGAATCAAACTCCAGAACCTGGGACAACGGGCCCTACCACATTCACTGTAAATTCTACTGTGATCATTCACGTGATATATATATAATCGATAAATCATAAATTGTTTTTTTTTTTTGCCGTCTCATATTTATAAAACAAAAAAAAACATAATGTACAAGCAGACTATTAAAAGCCCAAACGATAAACTTAAAACCAAGCCCACAGATGGGCAACATAAAAAACACACAGTCGAGGCCCAACCAAATCCACCCAGGACGAAAACACGTGGACAAACACGTGTATACAGCGAAAGGAAGAAGAAGACACGCGTCGAACACCAAGACACCGCCTCCATGCTTCCACCGATCAGAGTTTTTCACCGGAGATTCACCTCGTCGGTGCCGCAACAGACACCGGAAACCTACCGGGACCAGAATCACCATCAACGAAAACACCAGTTTCAGATCATACCCCTTCATTTCTGTGTTCCAAGTGTTGTAGAGCATCAATCGCCTATCGAGATCTCATCCAAACTTTTTGCCACAAACCCAAAACGAAGGAGGTTTACCCAGATCAGAAACACTAACCAACGGAGAGCTTCAAATCGTCCAGCGACGAGATCTCTTCCGTTACATCGCACCACCACATCCATAAAACAGAACCATCAACGAAGCAAAACAAAAGTCGGCGGCGCAAGGCTTAGAACCTCCGCACCCCAAAGTCATTAACCGGAGACGAAGGAGCTGTATAAGCTTCCACATCCCGGAGCCAAACTAGGGAGAATCCGACGGTCCCTTCTCCCTCCAAAAAACATGCAAGTTGGAAAAAAGAAATTAAGAAACAGAACCGGACCGACGGTGGCTGTGGAAGCCCACGCCGTCGGCCGGAAAGAACTATTCACGGCTAAGTTGATCACAACCAAACAGAAGGGGTGAGGGGTTTCCGCGTTGTAGAATTGGCTATGAATTTCGGTATAATCATAAATTGTTTAGTCTTCAGACCAACAATGTAAATGTTGTTACAAAAAAACAACGTACCAAAACAGCCCAAGTGTATACGGCCATTAATAATACTATCACTTTAATGTCATATAGATGAGATCTGTATTCTCAAGTCATCAGCTTAATTGAACGCAATAAACGCTGACAGAAAAGATGGTAACCCAAATCGAAACGTAAGACAAGAGTCCACGAAACTAATCTAAAACCTAAAGATACGTATGAAAACATGCAAAGAAACTCTAGCTATATATTTTTAAAAATATGAATGTGTTATAAAAGGAACTGGAATTTTATTGTATCGTGGGAATTTAAATAAAGGCAAAATTTATACCCGTAGAATTTATAACACTGATAGAAAGAGTGTATTAGAGAGAGATGAGAAGTGTGAATGATAATTTATAAACGATCGAATCGATCGTTTATATAGAAGTAGAATTTACTGTGCAAATAGTGCAGCGGGCCCCACATCTTTTATATTTTTCAACGTTTTCGGCGCTGTCTCTATATGACTTTCATAACACTCCCCCTTGGGGGCCGGTGTTACTATCCGCTCTCGCTTAACGTCTTTGTTGCCTCGTTAAAAACCTTTCCAGGAAAACCCAATGGGAAAAACCATAGTAAGGTAAAAAGAGTACAACCACGTGAGCTCCCCCTCGAATAAGCAGTCATATATCCTTCTGATGGCGCATTCCAATGTTATGGATGTGTTTTCTGAATACCGAGGTAGGGAGTGATTTTGTGAAGAGGTCGGCTGCATTGTCGCATGATCGAACATATCTTACTTCAATCTCTTTATTCTTCTCGAGCTCTTGAGTGTATGAGAAGAACTTCGGAGGTATATGTTTGGTTCTATCGCTTTTGATATATCATTCCTTCGTTTGAGCAACACATGCCG
>NC_027752.1:42332055-42332580 GCF_000695525.1 Brassica oleracea var. oleracea | reverse complement strand
AGCATTTCTGCTTCCGAGACAGGCTTACCGCAATAATCTAATTGCGCTGCTATTCTCAATATATCGGAATTGTACGTTTCCACTTTTTCAAAATCTTGAAACCGTAGATTTTTCCACTCATCGAGTGCATGGGGGAGAGTAATTTTCTTTTGGTTATCAAACCTCTCCTTCAGAGCTTTCCAAAGATCTAAGGGATCTTTGGTTCTCGCATAATCATGCGTAAGATTTTCATCTAGATGCCTTCTCAGAAATATCACGGCCTTAGCCTTTTCATGAGAGGTTGATATATTGTCGTCTTTTATTGTTCTGAGTATTTCCTCAAAATCTAGATGAAGCTCCATGTTTGTAACCCATGCCGTGTAATTTGTCCAAGTTACTTCCAAGGCCGGAACCTGAAGTTTCTCGATTTTTGCCATTTGTATTTTCAATTTGGAGAACGTTCGTGCTGATAACGTGTTATAAAAAGAACTGGAATTTTATTGTATCGCAGGAATTTAAATAAGGGCAAAATTTATACCCGTAGAT
>NC_027752.1:42303314-42331725 GCF_000695525.1 Brassica oleracea var. oleracea | reverse complement strand
ATATAAGGCGGCTCGGCCGACCAATAAATAATAAACATGATATAAGGCGGCTCGGCCGACCAATAAATAATAAACATGATATAAGGCGGCTCGGCCGACCAATAAATAATAAACATGATATAAGGCGGCTCGGCCGACCAATAAATAATAAACATGATATAAGGCGGCTCGGCCGACCAATAAATAATAAACATGATATAAGGCGGCTCGGCCGACCAATAAATAATAAACATGATATAAGGCGGCTCGGCCGACCAATAAATAATAAACATGATATAAGGCGGCTCGGCCGACCAATAAATAATAAACATGATATAAGGCGGCTCGGCCGACCAATAAATAAATTAAATTACTAGTAAATAATATAGGCGGTATTCCGGCCATTATAACATGATATAAATAATAGTAGAGGCGGTATACCGACCATTATAACAGGGTATAAATGATACAAATAAATTTTACCGAATCGCAGAGTGATCGTGCTGATAACGTGTTATAAAAGGAACTGGAATTTTATTGTATCGTGGGAATTTAAATAAAGGCAAAATTTATACCCGTAGAATTTATAACACTGATAGAAAAAGTGTATTAGAGAGAGATGAGAAGTGTGAATGATAATTTATAAACGATCGAATCGATCGTTTATATAAAAGTAGAATTTACTGTGCAAATAGTGCAGCGGACCCCATATCTTTTATATTTTTCAACGTTTTCGGCGCTGTCTCTATATGACTTTCATAACAGAATGAAGATTTTCTAGGTATTATTTAGCTCCAAGCCTAACTTCCTTCGGTTTGGGTTCAAGACTGGATCTGATCATATAGGAGGATGCAGCCGGAGCCCGGGGTCATTGTTATCCATCATGTTTACGATCCTCAACAAATCATCATGACCCAAGTGCTATATCGCAAAACCAACTTGGAGAGCGTGCCTTGTCAAGGCCCATACAATGGCCCAGTACTATTGGCTTATAAAGCCCTTGCTACTTGGAGCGTGCCATTTCTAAGCAAATATTCTCTCTTTTTATCTGTTTCATGTTTCACCCTTCTATGCTCTTTGGAGAGAATATAAATTGTAAAGCAGCACCAACTTTATGGATCCAGAAACACAACTTTATATTCTTGACATTAAATGAAAGAAAGATCGAAACTTAATATACCTCAACATTCTCGAAATTGTGATGAACTAACCATACCTCAACATTCTCGAAATTGTGATGAACTAACCATAAGTTATAAAGTTTAGATTCGAGCTCCAAATGGAAATGGCGTGTGATGTGGGCAGAATCGTAAGAATATTTTTCATGTATTACGTGTTGGGCCTTTTGGGTGTG
The DNA here is from genome assembly GCF_000695525.1 of Brassica oleracea var. oleracea. Taxonomy (NCBI): domain Eukaryota; kingdom Viridiplantae; phylum Streptophyta; class Magnoliopsida; order Brassicales; family Brassicaceae; genus Brassica; species Brassica oleracea. The sequence goes on along the minus strand of NC_027752.1, from coordinate 42,330,392 downwards.
TCCATATGGACGTGTCTATTTTGCCGAACAGTTTCGGTCGACACTCAAATTGGACCATGTCCAAATATAACCATACACAAAAAAACCATGAATAGCTGGACTGTCCATGTGGTCCAAATGTCCATTTAGTATAAATAATCTAATTTTTATTGTAAAAGATGGAAGTATACTAAATTTCATATATATTATAGATTTAAACTTTATTATTTTGCAATTTAAATTATTGATGAGAAAATTTGATTTTGTGATTTTGATGAAAAATATGACTTCGGTTTTAAAAAATGTGATTTTGTGGTTTTGAGCGAGAAAATATAATTTTAACGGGAAATTGTGATTTTACAGTTTTCGCGGGAAAACATGATTTTATGGTTTTGATGGAAAAAATGCAATTTTTACGAAAAAATATAATTTTTTGGTTTTTGGCGAAAACTCGATTTTATGATTTTGGTAAGACAAAGTGAAATTGTAATTTTTTCCTAATTTCTTAAACTTAGATATTTTAGCTATTTGGATTACCCAATGTCCAGATGGTCTTCCCCGGTTTTGCCCATGAATCCAAGTGAACTTACCATTTAAACCCATTTAAATTTGGTCTCGATATAGATGTGACCGCCCATGGACAATCCGCCCATTTGACATCCCTGTTTACGTCGCTACACTCCCGTGCAGCTATGCACTGATTTCATTGGAACCTCACACACTGTAACATATCTTGACGTATGGTTCGGATATAGACTTTTCAAACACAACCCTATCTATCTTATTTTAGCTGCCCTAACCCTTCTGTATATATCTCTTCCACCAGCACAACATGAATGTCACAAAACCATTACTAATGGAGCATCCTTGCAATTAATATCTATCTATCTATTTATATAGTTTGTACTAAAACACGAAACGACGAGTATTTCCTTTTAGGAAGCTCAGTTTGGACAATTCACAACGTGGTATCGACATGTACTGATGTACATCTTAATTGATCCTCATTGTCATTATTGGGATGGTTTAAGCATAATGCATCAAAGCATATGTTAGAACACCTCCAATAGAAGATTTTAGACTAAAATTCTTAGCAAAATAATATTAAGATATTTGATGGAGCTCACATTTTGTTAAGAATTGGATACTTAAAACTCTTAATTAAGGACTGATTGTTAGTAAATCCTTACACTATTCGCGGATCCCACGATACGTGGCGATCCGCGATTGATTCTGTTTTAATTTTTTTTTTATAAACAGATAAAAAAAATAATAACAAAAAATTCTAAAAAATTTACCTATGATTTCGAGCCATCGTTGAAGGTGCTCTTACCATCGTTTCTGACATACATTAAAGCTCCGTTTCCATGCTTATCAATAGTCCAGAAATAGTACTTTTTATTTATATACCTTTTCTATAACGCCTTCCTACTTTTTCTCAACTATACGCTTAATAACTAAAGCTCTAACCACATTTTATCCATCCCGTAACATTCTGCTTCTTCTGTTCGTTTTATTATAGTTTGAAACCTGATATAAAATCTATTAATTAACGCATATATTCGAAAGTCATCTCATCGTTGACTGAGGATATCTCCGTCATTTGTGTGTTCCAATCACGTGTCTATCTCTTCTTCTTCCTTTTATGTGTGTTTAACCTCAGAGTTGTCACTCTAAAAAAAAGGGGAAAAACCAAAATAGCTTCTAAAAATAAAAAATAATCTCACCCACCGTCGGGGGTAATTCCGTAAATTTCCAACAGAACTCTATTCCCGCGGCGTAGCAAGAGGGTAGTTCTGTAAATTAAGCAATATCCACTCGGAGGAGTTAGTTTCACGGTGTCGTCGTTTCTCTCCTTCAATTAAAAAAAAACATGAAACTGAATCGCGGCGGTGGAGAGCACGGCCACCACCACCACCACCACGAGGCCCTGAAGTTTTCCAGTTTCTTCTTCATGCCGGAGCGGCCACGCGAGTATCTCCTGCTTCTCACACGCTTCTCCGTCCTCACGTGCCTCATCGTCTCCATCTCTCTCGTTCTCCGCACCACCTTTTTATCCTCCTCCGCGCCGGAATATTCCTCCTCTTACGGTCTCCGATTCCCCGCCGTGCCACAGAAAGCCATAGCTCTCCCGCCGACAAGATCCGCCGGACCGGTTACCATCTCCCACGTCCAGTTCTGCATCGCCGGAGCAGCGGAAACCTGGCTCGATCGGAGCCAATACACCTCCTTATGGTGGCGAAACACCACCCGCGGATTCGTCTGGCTCGATAAACCGGTTAAGACCCCCGAAATCCAATCCGATAACCGGTTCTCGATCCCGGTTCGAGTTTCCGATCCAGGCTGGACCCGGTTCAGATTCTCCAGCTCGCAAGCCGCGGTTCGGATCGCTCGCGTGATCTGGGATAGCTACCGTCTGAACCTCCCCGACGTGAGGTGGTTCGTGATGGGAGACGACGACACCGTCTTCTTCCCCGAGAATCTCGTCAAGGTCCTCTCGAAGTACGACAACGAGCAGATGTGGTATATCGGCGGGAACTCGGAGAGCGTCGAGCAGGACGTGATGCACGCGTACGACATGGCGTTCGGCGGCGGCGGTTTCGCGATCAGCCGCCCGCTCGCGGCGCGTTTGGCGAGCGCGATGGACGGTTGTCTCCAGCGGTATTTCTACTTCTACGGCTCGGATCAGAGGATCGCGGCTTGCGTTAGCGAGATCGGCGTTCCGTTCACCGAAGAACGCGGGTTTCACCAGGTACGTTTCTGTTAGGCACGTGTCGGGGTTGCGATTGGTTGTTTGGTTAACACGTGTGGAACTGTCTTGGTCTCGTTTGTTGGAGCCCGACATATTCAAAAGGGTTTTTAGATGCTGAGAAGTGTTTGAGTTAAGTGGATTTTTGCCACGTGGATTTTTGCCACTTATTTGTGAATAGAGAGCTAAAGAAATCTTAGTGGTCAAACGTAATAATTAATAATCACTTTAGGTGGTGCTAATAAAAGCACTTAGGAGTTGATTTATTGAGTAAATTACGCAATTGTTGACCCAAAATAAGAAAATAGTGTCACATTAGGACTTTTGCCTCTGAAATCTGACTTATATGATACGTTAATCACTTCATTAAATGGAAGTGATAGTTTTATGTCTAAATGAATACTGTCCGATATTTTTATTTGTTTTTCTTTTATGAATGACCTTAATTGCTTGTGGTCCTATGAAGTGTTGGAAAAATATTTATTTATTGGAGTTTTAAATATATTGGTGGAGCACATGATTCTGCCAGGTTAGGATACAAAGCTTTTAATCATGCCTGCTTTGTTTTAAAATCTATTGTTTCAGCCAAAAGTTTGTTGTTAACCAAATCTCTGTTTCTAAGGTATTAATGTTTATTCATGAACTCTCTATATGCGTGTCATCATCACTGCGACACCACATGTAATGTCCCTCAATGAAAGTTTCATTTTAGGTATCTAGTGTCAGGGAAATTCAACATCTGCATGTTTGTTTTTTTTTTTTTTTTTTTTTTTTTTTTTTTTTTGTAACTGAACATCTGCATGTTGTTTTGTCCAGTCTATTATTAAAAGAATCATATTATCTACTATTTTTTTGTGTTTTGGACTAACAGTTTGTGTTGTGTTGAAAAAATCATGTATTGCAGCTTGACATAAGAGGAGATCCATACGGGTTTCTAGCGGCGCATCCATTGACACCTCTTGTATCGCTGCATCACCTCGTTTACTTAAATCCGATGTTCCCTAACAAAACCCCCATCGAGTCTTTACAAGCCCTTATGAGACCCTACACGTTAGACCCGCATAGAATACTACAACAGATTCATTGCTACGACCGCAAGCGTCAATGGTCCATATCCATCTCTTGGGGATACTCTATTCAGATATACACGTACTTCTTGACCGCTAAGGAGCTGGATACGCCGTTGCAGACCTTCAAAACTTGGCGGTCTTCGAGCGATGGACCTTTCACGTTTAACACACGGCCCTTGAAACCTGACCCTTGTGAGCGTCCAGTGACTTATTTCATGGATGGAGCAGAGGATGTGCGGGATAGTGGGACGAAGACATGGTATAGCGTGGGGGATAAGAAGTATGGGCATTGCGGAAAGAGTGAGTATTCTCGGGTGACCAAAGTGAAGAGGATATTGGTGACTTCTATGAAGATGGATCCTGAGTATTGGAACAAGGTTAGTGTTTTTAACTTGTTACATAGTTTGAATTTTAAATGATATTAGAGTTTGAAGCTTTGATTTACATTTTTATTATTGACAGGCACCACGAAGACCGTGTTGCGAGGTAATGGAAGGAAGAGGAAGAAGAAAGGAGGAGGAAATGTCGATAAGAATTAGAAAGTGCAGATCTGCGGAGATGATATGAAAACAACGTTTTGGTTAGAGAGAAACATTTGCACATACGACTTCATTTAGATTCAATCATAGTTGGTTTCCTAAATTTCTGGTACCATGAAGTGACGATTTACTCTTATCAATACCTGGGCTCATGTGTATTTCAGTCTGCAAACGTTTGTTTCTTTGTATTATTAGTCAAAATAATATCAAAACTCCATAGTTATACACTTGTACTCATACATGCATGGTTATGGTTAGTATGTCATGATTTAGCCGTTGATAACATTTGATTAAGGTGTATATTAACTCTTTTGAAGAGACTTGGACTAGGTATAAACTTCAATACACACGTGAATTTTTAAACTAAGTTCGAATAATAATTTTTGTTAACTAATGTGAATAAACGTGTAGAAATCTTTAGGAGATCCATGTCTATAATGTCCCAAATCCAGTTTATATAGATTCAAATTATGATTTCTGATATATCGATGTAAGATTTTGTTGAAAATTTTGTATGTTTGGCATAGATTTACATCATAAATTAACAACCTCGTCCATACCATTTGGTCATAACTATTTATCTAATTAAGTACATTTATTTCAGTATTTTATTCTATCAAATTTGGTTGATAAGAAATCTAAGACACAATAGCGGAATTCTAACTATTTAATTATATAGTTTTATTAAAATCAAACCAACCGAACCAAACCAATTATAACAGTAACTCACAAAAAATTGGTTACCTGAAAACAAATCAGATCAACGTGTCTTGTTTTATTTATTTTTTCTGATGAAAGTAGCCGCTTTGTTTCCTACCAAACCTCATCTAACATAGTTAGAGGCGACAGATAGGAATTTGCGTCAAGGAAAACGGCTTGTAAACACGCAAGTTTATGTCAAAAATAATATAGACTCGAGGTATTGTGTAAAATACTAATTCATCAGCTGAGATTTGTGTTATTCTTATGTACTGAGATTTACAAGCATTCTCATCTATCAGCTGTAACAGTATCGGCCAGGTAGGCAACCAAACCGGACCAGGTTAATTAAACTGAATTGTGATAAGATCAAAAAGTAGCATATGCAAAGCGTAGAAATCACATGAACTTTTTTTTTGGGGTGAAAAATGTTAACAAATTACATGATCTTTGGAAGAAACCTATGTGGTTTCGAAGTATTATGGGTGGCATACAACCAGGTATACATTAAAAAAAATTTACTTTGAAATGATCTCACAGACCAACATAAGAAAATCTAACCAGACTAAGATAAAATGAACCAAAAATCAATTCAGTTGGAGTATATATCATAAGTTCTCTCCAGTCAAATTAACATGCATAAACTATATGCTATTCTCATATGATACGGTCAGTAACCTAATTACTCGTATATTTGCCTGTTCTCACAGCCTAATTTTGGTGCATTATGCCAACAATTTGGACATGATTGGTTAATTTTAAACCATCATTTTTTTTGTTATCCACATAAGATTACGTGAATTACTTCACCAGGAGGAAAACAGATGACGTGTATAATCGTGTTTTCTTCACATATCTCTATATATAATATTGACTTATCGAAAAAAATCAACTTAAAAAAAACATGTACAGTTACGGTAGGTGCAATATTGATAAACTGCCATTGCATTATAGAGACGAGCCAGTCCACACCTTTATAACATAAAACGTTACAATCCATTTTCTTCCATCTTCAAACCAGTCAAAACTCAAAACTTACATTCGATCAAACGAACGAAAAAGGAAGAGAAGAAATAGAATTGGTGATGGAGCAAGCAAGAACGAGTTCGGATTCTGTGGTGTCAGAATTTGAAGGGACAATACTAAAGAACCAAGATCCATTCTCTTACTTCATGCTAGTTGCCTTCGAAGCATCTGGTCTTATTCGTTTCGCCGTCTTGCTATTTCTCTGGCCCGTAATCACACTCCTTAACGTTTTCACCTACAAAAACGCCGCGCTCAAGCTCATGATCTTTGTATCCACGGCTGGTTTACGCGAACCGGAGATTGAATCCGTGGCTAGAGCCGTCTTGCCAAAGTTTTACATGGATGACGTAAGCATGGACGCATGGAAGGTTTTCAGCTCGTGCAAGAAGAAAGTCGTGGTGACGAGAATGCCTCGAGTTATGGTGGAGATGTTTGCAAAGGAGCATCTTATAGCCGATGAGGTCATTGGTTCAGAGCTGATCGTGAACCGGTTTGGTTTTGTCACCGGTTTGATACGTGAAACTGATATTGATCAATCTGTTTTGAACCGTGTCGCTGATTTGTTTGTCGATGGAAGGCCTCGTATAGGTCTTGCAAGACCGGGCAAGACGATTTCTACAACTTTCTTATCGTTATGTGAGGTAAACACTACATCCTTGCATGAAATCATATAAATAGACATAGAAAATGTCTCAACTAGCAAAACTTTTTAGCTTATTATCTAATTTGACGTACAAACACGAATCATTGTACATTTTACAGCAAAAAAAACATGTATGTCTATATATATTATCTACTCCATCCGTTCAAATCGATCTATTTTTTCAAAAACTAAAATTATATATTTTTCAATATTTTTAGATAATAACGGTTAACAACATTCGAAAAAATTATGATAAATAGTTATTCGCGAAATAATATATTTATAATCAAAACTTAAAATGTTTTTTTTGATTTGTGTGAAAATTCTAAAATATAGATTTTTTTTTTTGAAACAAGTGAGTATTAATTATTATCAACACTAATGTTAAATCTTCGTACATGTATAGGAGCATATTCATGCACCAATTCCGGAGAGCTACCACCACCACACCCAACAACTTGAGCTGCGGCCACTTCCGGTGATCTTTCACGACGGACGCCTTGTGAAGCGGCCGACTCCAGCCACCGCCCTCCTCATCCTCATTTGGATCCCATTCGGAATCATTCTCGCCGCCCTCCGGATCTTTCTTGGATCCATCCTCCCATTGTGGGCAACACCGTACGTCTCTAAGATATTCGGCGGCCAGATCATCGTCAAAGGCAAGCCTCCTCAGGCACCAGCGCTCGGAAACTCCGGCGTTCTCTTCGTGTGCACACACAGAACCCTAATGGACCCGGTGGTATTATCCTATGTGCTCGGACGCAGCATACCAGCTGTTACCTACTCTATCTCACGCTTATCCGAGATCTTATCTCCCATCCCAACCGTCCGGTTAACAAGAATCCGAGACGTAGACGCTGCTAAGATCAAGCAGCAGTTGTCTAAAGGCGATCTAGTTGTTTGTCCCGAGGGAACCACTTGTCGCGAACCGTTCTTGCTAAGGTTTAGCGCGCTTTTCGCTGAGTTAACGGATAGAATTGTTCCGGTTGCTATGAACTATAGAGTTGGATTCTTCCACGCGACCACGGCGAGAGGCTGGAAAGGTTTAGACCCGATTTTCTTCTTTATGAACCCGAGACCGGTTTACGAGGTTACGTTCTTGAACCAGCTTCCGGTGGAGGCTACGTGTTCGTCAGGGAAGAGTCCGCATGACGTGGCGAACTATGTTCAGAGAATCTTGGCGGCTACGTTAGGGTTCGAGTGCACTAACTTCACGAGGAAGGATAAGTATAGGGTTCTTGCGGGAAACGATGGAACGGTGTCATATTTATCGTTTCTTGACCAGTTGAAGAAGGTGGTGAGCACTTTCGAGCCGTTTCTCCACTGAAATCAAATTAGTAAACTACTATTCGGTCGATAATTTTCTTTTTTCAATGCCTTCCTCTTTATTTATTTTTGCATGTGATTTAAATCTGGATGAATTTTGTTTTACTAGATGTTTGTGTTTGTATTTTTTTGTTTTTGTCCATAAATGTTATTCTTTTTCAGTTATGAAACTAACTCCCCATAAGTATTGTTGAATAAGTATTTGGGGATGAATGTATAGTTTTGTTAATGAGAATTGTTGATTTTTTTTTTTACAAAATATAATTTGTTACAAAAGCTATTTTCTGTCAATTATTTTCTCTCTCGAAATTTGCAAACTTGCAATCATCACGCTTTGTTTTAGTTTATGTCTTCTAAAATTCAACAGAACCTTATTTTATTAACTTAACTAGAGGTAAAAATAAATGAACGGAAATTACATTTTAGTCAGGCTTTAAAAAAATTAAAAATAAAGTTTCTTTAGAACTATAGTTAATTTAAAACGTAGGAAATATACGAAACTAAAGAAATCTGATTACACAATGATATCGAGGAAATCATGCATTAAAATGTCAGGTGAAGATTATGCTTGGCGTCTGATATATTTTATTTTGTCATCTGAACATCCGATATTGGTTTTGATGTTGTATCTTATGGAATGTCAAGGTTGGAGTAGTATCACTTTGTTATTGGTGACACTTTAAAATTTCCTCCTCTTACCCCTTTGCACAATCCAGCTCTAAAAGCTATTTCAATTTCTACGTTTGCTTTCTAGTTTGTTAGGCTCTCTTCTGGGAATTAATGAGCTTATTTTGAATCCTCTAGCAAGAGAAACATAAGATCGCATCGTTTGATATAAGAACCACATATGTACATGTAAACTACGTTTGGAGAGCACCTCACAATACCTCACTTGGCTACTACCTCTTCACTAACATAAACACATTTCGCCATGTGGTTCAGACTATTCCAAAGTGAATGCCTAAGCATAATCCCTCATTTGGTATCACTTTTTTATCCAAAACTTGCTATTCCAGAAATTTTGTTAAAATTACATTAACGTTTACCAGGATATCTAAGCACAGAAAGTAAAATAAAAAAGTTTACAAGATATCAACGTCACCAGACTCAAAATCACATTATTAAATGAAGTACTCCTTCCGTTTTACAATGCAAGTAGTTTAGACTAAAAACACTAATATTAAGAATGTTGGTATTTAAAAAAAATAATATTTAATTAATTAGTTCAACCAATTATAAAAAATTGATATTATTTGATTGGTTACACTATATCCAATAAATGTAAAAATTACCTAGATATTTGGAAACTATTTACATTTTGAAACAAAAAGAAATTTCCTTAAAATAGTTACAATTAAAAAAAAAGGAGGGAGTATTAAATTGCAAATAGTAGTGTTTTGGTGTGGTGGGTTCCTTTTTCGTCAAGACGTGTACGTATATACGATTATATACCAAAAATAGCATAAATTGCATTTTGCACCTTTTTTTTTGAACATCATTTTGACACTTTTTTAAAATATTATTATTCTGAATTTCTAATTACCATTTGGAAAATTAAATATTGTACATTCATAAAACACGCACACAATTTCGTTTCTGTATAAATAAATAAAATTACTCCGTAATTGATTAATCTATTATATCGGAAAGAAAAAGTAAAATAAAAAAAAAGGAGAGTTTGCTATGTAATAAAAGAAGAATTAATAAAAGTAATTTATCTTATTGCCAAATTGTGATCCTTTTTCCACTTCTGTTGAGCATCCCGAGCTGCTCTGATCTGATCTCTGTGGATTTGATTCTCCGAGAAAACAACGGCGAAGCTTTCCCGCGTAATCTCTCTCTCTCTCTCTCTCCCTCTCCCTCTTTACTTCTTTCTAGATTGTTCTTTCCGTTGCTAGTACTTCTAGATCTCGAATCCACTTGCTCAGATCTCTGATCTTCAATCCCTGCATCGATGATCTGTGGAGAAGGCTCAGAATTGTGAGCTATAACGATTTTGTGTATCTTCAGCTCAAACTCGAGCTCCTGATTTAGTCTCATGTGATTATCAGAAACCTTTTTAGCGCTAGATCTCGTCGTGTGTGTAGTAGGGATTCACTTCCTGGATTGTATAGTTTTATGAGTAATCGAGCATCGAATTTTAGCTTTAGGAAACTGGAATTACAATCTAGAAGATTGGGGGTGAGGGGGTTAGGTTTGGAGTTCGATGCGGTGTCGTTTTCAAATGTCAGAGCTTCATGACTTAGCTAGCAGAATCCAAATACTACTTTAGAGACTTACTAATAATATACATGAGTATTACTGCTACTGAGAAATTAAAGGGTGTTTCTTGTTTTTTTTCTCTAAAACTAACTGGTTCAGGTGGGAGCTTGATGTCTATATTGGTTATTGGGGTGCTGAGATCTGTATTGATTTAAGATAGTAAGAGATGAGTTACACGGCTGAGAGTGATGATGATGGTATGCACTCACCAGCTGGTGATAGTATTGGTGGTTATGGATGCAAGAGCCGAGGGAAAGGAAGTGTCCTGAAGAAAGGACCGTGGACTTCGACTGAAGACGGGATTTTGATTAATTATGTGAGGAAGCATGGAGAGGGTAACTGGAACGCTGTGCAGAAATACACGAGCCTGGCTCGTTGCGGGAAAAGCTGTCGTCTCAGGTGGGCTAATCATCTTAGGCCGAACTTGAAGAAAGGAGCGTTTAGCCAAGAAGAGGAACGTCTCATTGTTCAAATGCATGCCAAGATGGGGAATAAATGGGCACAGATGGCTGAACATGTAAGTAACATTATAAGCTCATTGTACGAGTAATTGATCTTTTCTATGAGCCTAAAATCTAAATCTCTGGTATTGTCTCTTTTTGTTTCTTGCCAGTTGCCTGGTCGAACAGATAATGAGATAAAGAATTATTGGAACACTCGTATCAAGAGGCGCCACCGAGCAGGCTTACCGCTTTACCCTCCTGAACTCCACGTTGAAGATCTGCAGTTGAGTGAGGAGTATACCACGAGCAATGTCACCAGGGTAAATAGAAGAAGACATCAAGATATCTTGCAGTTGGGGAATTCCAAGGCAGATGTCTTGTTTGACGATCTTAATTTTGCTACCAACTTGTTACCTGGAGCTTCTGACGTATTAGATATGTTCACATGCAACATGCTAGGAACTGGTGCGAGTAGTTCCCCGTACGAAAGCTACATGCCACCAATACTGCCTTCCCCAAAGCAGCTCCGAGAATCTGGATCTCTGTTTCCCTTGTGCAGCAGTAACATAAAGCAAGAGTTCCACTCTCCAGAACCTTTTCAGAATCCAAGATCTTGCAGTATCTCGCCTTGTGATGTTGGTCATCATTCTCCTTACGGAAACCAACGTCCATCTGATGTGATGATTTCAGATAGCCATGCCTTTATGGATGGCATGCTTCCTACTTCTAAGCCCTTGTTTGGGGCAGTGAAGCTGGAGCTCCCTTCATTCCAATATTCAGAAACTAGTGGGTTTGATCAGTGGAAGACGACCACACCGTCACCTCCACACTCAGATCCTCTTGACTCTGTTGATGCTTATATTCAGTCTCCGCCGCCATTGGAGATTGAAGACGAGTCAAACTGTTTCTCGTCATGCGACACTGGCCTACTAGATATGTTACTTCCCAATGCCAAGATCAAAACTAGTGCAAAGCGTAGTTTGGCTCTCCCCGAGATTCCAATTCCCACGCAACTTAGTGCAGGTGAAACTTCAGCAGGTGAGATCAAAGTCACTCGTTGATTGGTATCTAATCTATTCCACTTTCTTAATGATTCTTTAGTTGCTGTCTTGTGGCTGAGAGTTGCTTTATCATATTTGTTGAAGATTCTGCAGGGAACGTTGTGAAGACAGAAGAGTTGGATCAGGTTTGGGAACCAAAGAGAGTTGATATAACACGGCCCGATGTTTTACTTGGATCGAGCTGGCTAGACCAACAAGGCTGTTTCGGGATTGTTAGAGACTCCAGCAACATGAGTGATGCGCTTGCGCTTCTTCTCGGTGGTGAAGACATTGAAAACAGTTACGTGACTGTTGGGTCATCATCATCAGGTCAAGCACAACAAGGAGTTGGGTCTTGCACATGGACTAATATGCCTCCTGTTTGGTCCTTGTAACAACATGAACCACATCACAGTTTGATCTTTCTATATTTTCATGCTATACTTCACTTCCTTTGAGGACTTCATGGTTTGTTATAGTTGAGACTTGAGACTTGAGACGAGAGATTTATGAACTTAAAGAAAAGTAAAACTCTGTTTGATTTTGATTCTCTCTGGCCATTATACTTTGATTTGTTCGGTTTAGTTTGAAAAATTGACAGATCGGAAATTTAAAATCAAATCATACATAAGATTAGATAAAAGTATTAAGTTTGTGATAGCAGGTATCAGAAGCAAATGAATCATTACAAATAATAGTATAGATAAAAGTTTGAAGGTTTTGATCTTGCAAAGTAACAGTGCCCTCATGAGGATTACAACCCAAAATTCTCATGGAGCTCCGATAAGATTTAGACTGCAGTTTTCTTGCTTCTGATGATTTCCTTAAGCTCTGCAAACTTCTTCTTGCACTGAATCACAGTCTTCCCAGGAACAGCTGCAGCTACTCTCTCCCATCTTTGGCTTGTCTCTTTGGGGAATGTCTTCAAAGCCTGAACCAAAGCTCTTTCTTGCACAGCAGACCAACCATCTGTCTCTACTGAACTTCCACTTGCTTCACCATTGCTCTCCGAGCTTTGACCAACAACAACAGTCTCTTTAACAGGTGGTTTCACCTTTGCTGTTGCCGGTAGAGACTCTCCCAGCTCCTCTCTTGTGGAGAGAGGGGAAGCGATTGTAGCAGTGGGTTTCCTCTTCTCGAGGAACGAGTCAAACGCTTTGGAGGAATCTGGTTTTTGGAGAAGAACGGTCTTAGTTGCTTTAAGAATCTCCTCAACTGATCTTCCTGTACCGATGTACTCTGATATAACTTCCCATCTCCGAGACGTCCCCTTTGGATATTTTATCATTCCTTTTCTCAGCATATCAATCTCTTCCTTGCTCCATGGTTGTTTCTTCTGAGTGCTCTCCAACACAGAGACTCTCTCTGCACCGCCACCGTTGGTTTTCTCGCTTTCTTTCTCTTTAGAGTTGGCTTCTTGGTCTCTACTACTGTCGCTGCACCCGTCTCTGATCACCTTAGCCAACTCTAGCCCTTCTTTGTTTCCCATCTTATCGCAAAGACTCTGCAGCTGCTCGATGTTAAGCGTCATGCAAAGATTCTCTATATCTTCCTCTGAGATGTCAAGCAGACGCTGAGCCACCACAGGAGCTGAGAGAGTCCTGAGACGGTTACGCTCTTTGCGTATGAGCTTCTTCTCCTTCTCCTTAGCCTTCTTCTGCTGCTGTGCAGACTCCACCGCTCGCTTCTCCTCTTCCTCTTTCCTCCTCTTCTCTTCCGCAGCGGCGATAGCAGCTTCCTCCTCCTGCTTCTTCTTAGCCATAAGCTTCGCGTCCTTCTTCTGCTGCTTCTCAGCCTTCTCCTCTTCTTTTCTCTTCACAATCCTCGGATCTTTCCTATACGCGTTGTCGACAAGAGTCCTGATCCTAGCGTGCTCCTCCTTCCTAGCCTTGGCCGTTGCTCTAGCGTTCTCCTTCTCCATCCACCTCCTTTCCTCGCGCGAATCCGCTTGTTCAAGATCATGTTCCTCTTCATCAGGAAACTCCCTCCAACTCTTGAAAGCGTACCAGAAGTTGTAGAACCTGTCAACCTCCTTGAGCTTCGTGTTCTCGTCTCCAAGATCAGGTATACGCTGGTTCACAGACCACCTAGCGTTCCTCTTGAAAGCTGGACCGAACACCTTGAAAAAGTCCTGTGGCGCGCAGTCCGTGGGGACCTCGTCGTCGAACTCATCGGTAGAGTCGAAGATTCTCCTCTTTAACGGATCCATCAGCACCTCGTAAGCCTCTTGGATCGCCTTGAAGCGAGACTCTATCTCCTCTTTTTTAGCCTCCTTGGCTTCTTCAGTCTCCTCTGTTAAAAGGAGAGAAGCGAGCTTGTCAGGATGGTGCTTCAAGGCGGCTTCGCGGTAGCTTTTCCTGATCTGATCCTCTGTTGCGAGGTACCTCAAGTTGCTCAGCCCCAGCAAGGCGTAGTGGTCTTGCTGCTGCGTGCCGGACTTCTTCTTTCCTTTGTTTGAATACGAGTTGAAGGAAGGAACGTACTCCTTCTCTTTATCGTCTCCTCCGGCTTTCTTGTCATCGCCTTCGCTGTCTGTGGGCTCCTCTGCGCAGCCGTGGAGTTTGAGAGCCGCGGAGTGGAAGGCGTGGCCCGCAGGCTCGCGGTTTAAGGCCTTCACGGGAAGGGAATTTGAAGAAGCGTACAGCGGTTTTCCATCAACAAGCTCCTCAGAGTATGTGATCAGCTTAATGGAAGAGTCGCTTCTAAGGCTCGGCATGGTGAAAAAAGGTTCAGATTCTGTCACAAAAGATTACAGAGATAATGTTAGCAATTTAAACGGGTCAGGTCAATATTCATCTACATATGTTAACCTTACCAGCAGTAGTAGACAAAGCTAAACTTATATATTAGCAAACGCTATGACTTGAAAAAAAGATACACAAGGCAAGCATCAAATCACAGTCCTAACAGATTACTAATTCAGTTGGTCTAACAATAACCAAAAGTTTGATAAATTAACTGAAACTCAACATTGTCCTACATCAAATTTTAACACAAAAAGGAGAAGGCAAAAACAACATTTAAGAGAGAACTTGATTGGAAGAACAAGGACATACAGATAAATGAGGCAAGTACACTACAGATCCAGCAGTAAGAGAAATAAACAAACTTTGTTATCAATATGTAAACTAAAAAACACAGAACCCGATACACGTTTTGTGACTTGCACCCACTTGGAAAGAGAGCGCAAATGCTCAACTACTGTAGTCACAGAACAGAACTAATCAAGTAATCCAGAGAGTACCGCCATAAAACCAGATAATCCACAAATCCTAGGAATTTCAATTGACAAGGAAGACAAAGCAAATCAAAACACTAACGCAACTTCGAGTCTGATTGCTTATAATTATAATAACAAATCCCCATCTCTTTAAAAGGATAATGATTTCTCAAAGCTGTGGTTTTTACATAGCAGATATGATTAAAAAACCCTACTTTTTCAACTTATCACTTTATTGCCCCCGTATACACACAACCCAATATGATCTTTTCGATCTTAAGAAACTTAACGAAGAATCTGATAGCAATAAAAAAAAAAACATCGAGGGGAAACAACAGTGTTAAATCTACTTTTCTTACCAGACACTCCGATCTGTCGGTCGCAAGCCGCTCCAGCGATCACTTTCCGCACGAGCTTCCTCCAACCCGCGGCGGTAGAGAGAGAGAGAACAAGAAGAATACAAGTTCAATCTGCGTTCACAGGAAATGAAATAGCGGCGGCAACGATTTGCTGATGGGAGAAGAAAGGGTCTATCAGATTATAACCTGTTTGGTTGTCTGAATAAAAATATTCTTTTCTTTTAATGTTACCATCTCGCGAATAGTTCGGGCCAGGCCCATTTATCCAATTATTGGGCCTTACTCTAAATAAGATATTCATATTACTACTATACGTTTTTACTTTTAACCAAACCAGTGATCACCGGCGGAGAAGCAATGGCAACCGGAAGAAGCCTTGTGCGGCGAGTGGCTTCGACGCCATGGAACGCGCGTCTTCGAGAGCTCGCTTCCCAATCACTGTTCTCCGAATCGATCACTCTCTATCGATCCATGCTCCGCTCAGGCTCCTCTCCAGACGCATTCTCTTACCCTTTCACTCTCAAGTCATGCGCCGCGCTTTCGCTCCCTGTCTCCGGCCAGCAGCTCCATTGCCACGTCATCAGAGAAGGCTGCGTCGCTGAGCCCTTCGTGCTCACCGCTCTCATCTCTATGTACTGTAAATGCGGTTTAGTAGAGGGCGCACGCAAACTGTTCGACGAAAATACTCAGTCGCATCAGCTCGGAGTTTGTTACAACGCTTTGATATCTGGATACACGGCGAATGCCAAGGTAGCTGATGCCACGTGTCTGTTTCGGACAATGAAGGAGAGATGTGTTTCGGTTGATTCAGTTACGATGCTGGGGCTTGTCCCTGTCTGCACGGTTCCTGATTACATCTGGTTTGGGATGTCTCTTCACGGAGAATGCGTTAGATTAGGTATAGATTCTGAGTTAGCTGTTTTGAATAGCTTTATTACAATGTACATGAAATGCGGATCGGTTGAGTCTGGTAGGAGGTTGTTTGATGGAGTTCCCGTGAAGGGTTTGATTACATGGAACGCTGTGATCTCTGGGTATGCGCAGAACGGATTGGCTTACGATGTTTTGGAGCTTTACGAGGAGATGAAATCTTACGGTGTTCGTCCTGATCCTGTCACGTTGGTTAGTGTTCTGTCGTCTTGCGCTCATCTTGGAGCTCAGAGGATTGGCCAGGAGGTGGAGAAGCTAGTTGAGGCAAATGGGTTTGTGTCTAATGTGTTTGTTAGCAATGCGTTGATTAGTATGTATGCTAGATGCGGTAACTTGGCGAAGGCGCGGGGTGTTTTCGACGTGATGCCTGTGAGAAGCTTGGTTTCGTGGACGGCTATGATAGGTTGCTATGGGATGCATGGAATGGCAGAGACTGGGCTTAAGCTTTTCGATGATATGATCAGGAATGGGATAAGACCCGACAAGACAGTCTTTGTGATGGTTTTGTCTACATGCAGCCACTCAGGTTTAACAAATAAAGGTTTGGAGTTGTTTGATGCGATGAAGAGAGAGTATAAGCTGGAGCCTGGTCCTGAACACTACGCCTGCGTAGTGGATCTACTCGGAAGAGCTGGTCGCATAGATGAGGCCTGTGAGTTTATAGAATCAATGCCTATTGAACCGGATGGTGCTGTTTGGGGCGCTCTGTTGGGTGCCTGTAAAATCCACAAGAATGTGGACATGGCAGAGGTAGCTTTTGCAAAGGTGATTGAGTTGGAACCGATGAACATTGGCTACTATGTTTTGATGTCGAACATATATACAGACTCGAATAATCAAGAAGGAATCTGGAGAATACGGGTAATGATGAGAGAGAGAGGATTCAAGAAAGAGCCCGGGTATAGTTACGTGGAGCACAAGGGAAGAGTTCACTTGTTTTTGGCTGGGGATAGAAGTCATGAGCAAACAGAGGAAGTCTATAGGATGCTGGATGAGCTAGAAACTTCCGTGATGGAGATCGAGGGAAACACAGACTGTGATAGATGCGGAGAGGTTTCTAGCAGTACGCGTGAGCACAGCGAGAGGTTAGCAGTAGCGTTTGCGATCCTCAAGACTAGTCCAGGGGCAGAGATTCTTGTGATAAAGAACCTGAGGGTTTGTGAAGATTGTCATGTGTTCATCAAGATGGTTAGCAAGATTGTAGATCGTAGGTTTGTTGTAAGAGATGCATCAAGGTTCCACTATTTCGAAGATGGGCTCTGCTCGTGCAAGGATTACTGGTGATTCTCCCATAGTCTCACAAACACAATGCTCAGAAAGTGTACTACAGAGGATGTATATAAACTACAGAAATATTCTTTCAGAAATAAGTTGGTCTTCTACAAAGGGGATGGTTTTCCGAACAATGATCTTCGTAGGAGCTCCTGCAAAAAGAAAAAAAAAAGTGATGAAGAAACCACTAAACCAATGGATCCTTCACTGTGAAGAGATATATCACAACTGAAATTGCACCTTCGTTAGCTTGATCATCTTCAGTACAGACTGCAGCATAATGAGAATCAGCCAAATCAAAAAGGGCAAACTTCCATCCTCCGTTGCATTTCTTTGTCTCCTCCGGTGGATCGGCTGTCACTTCAGATGTCTACAGAAAAAAATCAGAGATCTTTAAGGAAGGAAGTGAACAATACAACACTTGGAATCTGAGTTGAAGTCAAAAACAAACCTTGCAAAGGTTGTAGGCTCCCTCTGTTCCAGGCATAGACTGGATTGTGAAGGTATTAAAAGGTGCAGCGGAGAAGCCTTTTCCTAATGCTTTCACATATGCCTCCTGGATACACAATCACCACAAGAGTTTCTAGCTTTTGAAAAGGATCAATTATTTTAGTCTCAAATGTATTTGTTTTTCGTAGAAACTACCTTAAGAGTCCATAGCTTAATAAATTCCTTTCTCTGAACTTCTGGATCCAGTATAGTTGCCAAAACGTTCACTTCATCAGCAGAGTAAAATCTTTTTGCGAATGCTAAGACATCATGTTTTATCTTCCTTTCCTTGTCTTCAACATCAATACCAACCTACAATAGTAGTAAACTGCAACTGTTCAAATACAAACAAAACTAGATGTAATTTGCTAAATAAGAAGACTTACGGGAACATGTACTGTCACCCCACAGGCAATTAAAGAGTCTGTGTGGGAGATGTTGAAATGCAATGGCTGGTTATTGCAGTTCTGCCAATCTACCTGTAAGAAATTTAAACAAGAACAAATGAAATGTTTCGTCCCAACCCCAGACAATGAGTCTACTCCCAAACAATCATCTCACTCACCTCAGGCTTCCCATACACGTTCTTCTTGAACATCAAGGATCGAGGATCGACCTCCTTGTTTGTCTGATCTAATAACAAAACCAAGATTACAGTTAATACCCTTCAAAGTTCAAACTTTCTGTGAGAAAAGTCCTACTTAATAACCACATAGTAAAAACCAATATATGCTCACAAATTCAGGTAAGTCTTGACTAGTTATCATATAGAAAGGCCGAGGCTTTAAGAGACTAGATGAACAACATACATCTAGCAATGGTGGTTCGAACCAAGGTGCGGGCAAGCAAAGCATTCTTCTTGAGCTCATCGCCACGCATCTGATCAACTCCATCTTTCTCAATTGGCGAGAGAAGTTGTGAGTAGCGTTTCAAAAGAGATGTGCTTTTCACTTCATCTGGTATAACATACCATAGGTGAGTCTCCCTGCAAGAGATTTAGAACATAAGCTTCAAAGCCTATCAACTAAAACGTGGGATGAGGAACTTACCTACGAGATGGAAGTTGCAGAGGGATCAGTGAAGGCAAATCGATCGAGAAGCTTCGGTGCATTTGAGACATGACACTGATTCTCATGTGATTGATTCTCCGGCTAATTTTACGGTGAGTCGGTGCCGGAGGTCAGATGCATATACCCCCTAATCAGCTAGGATTCTGAAATCATAACAAATTGTACCGAACCAGACCATTTTAAACCGAGCGATTTTGCTTGATGCTCAAACTTAACTAAACCGAAATTTTATTTTGGTTCCGGTTCCGTTGGGTGGATTGTTGATCTCTCCCTTGATCTTCTTCGACTCTACCGATTTGCATCTCCAACAGTCTCTCAACTCTCCAGCTCCACCTTTCTATCAACTGGGTTTGGCATTGATTGGCCTTTTAACTAAAAGCCGGTTAGGCTCGTAAACATTTCTCTAAATTTTAATTGAAAGCCATCTCTCGCGGGTGGGGTTATTGTAATATAAGATAGATACATCTCTTATATTTTTTAACTAAGAAAAACTATATTTAGATATAAGAGATGTTTTTTACCTGAAAAGTGTCAAATTATGCTCTAATCATGTTCTTAAAGCATTTCCAACCCAACCTCAAATCCTCAAATTTTTAAGTTTAGTGATCATTCCAATCCAACCTCAAATCTTCTAATTTTGAAGTTTTACTATTCAGAACCTTAAAATTATCTTTTATTTTCTTTTTGGTCCTTATAATTATTTATTTTCATAAATATTAGTAAATTTTGTTAATGTAAGAACTACAATGCAAATAAATAAACTTTTAAGGATTTTTTGAGGATTCATGGTTGATGTAACCAACCCTCAAATCCTCATTTCAAAGTTTTGCTCCCCGTAAAATGAGGTCTTGGGTTGGAGATGCTCTTAGAGCATCTGCAACAACCCTTTATCCCTTTATTTATTGAAGAATTTTGCATTCCGACATCCATTTATCCCTTTATATTTTAAAGGAGTGAACAGTTCACTTTCAAATATAAAGAGTCACTATTCAGACTCTTTAAACACTATTCACTTTTCACTTTAGTCTCTACAATTATATATGTCTTACAATTGCATGACAACTTTTTATATATCATATTTTAGTACTTATCATTATAGTTTTTTAAAACTATTTCAATAAAAATACATTATTAACTATTTAATACTATCTATATTTATATTTGACTACATATTATTATATATTTTTCAAAAATACTTTCTCTTAATATCTATCAAATAATATGCTTTACTGAGGACTAATGATTATATTTAGTTATTATACTATTGAGGACTAAAATGTAATACATTAAAAATTTAAAGAAAATATATAAAGGACCAACGTTGGACAACTATCCCTTTATCCATTTATTTTTAGTGGATTCCTTCTTTAAAATAAAGAGTGTCGTTGGAGATGCTCTTAATCACAAAAAAAAAAACTGTTATGAAAAGACATTTATTAAACTTAAAAAAAAACTCAGGCCCAGAGTCGGCCCATGACAGGAACCAAATACAAAGATGAAGAAAGAGACTGTTTTGCCAAACAGTCGGCTTCCACATTCATCGATCGAGAAAAGTAACTAAAAGTGATAACGACGAAAATAGAGGAGATGTGCTTGATATCCTTGATGATACCATATATTTCCTTTATCTGCATGCCAGCGTTAATAGCTCTGATGAGCGTTGAGTTGTCAGAGAAGCACCAGAGCTTTCGAAGCCCTAAAGTCTCTGCGGAGAGGAGAGCCGATCGGAGAGCAATAGCTTCCGCAATTAGAGGCGAGTTAATCAGATCCTTTGTTGTAGCACCTTGCGTAATCCGTGAACCAGTCGAATCAGTGAAAATCCAAGCCAGTTCAGCTCTCTTCGATTGAATATTCCATGCCGCATCTGTTCTACAAGCCACTATTGAGGATTCTCCCGTCGTTAATGATTACATGTCGAACATGTGCATTTGGAACAGATCAGCATATGCACATATTGTAAGACTAAGACCAATACATCTTATATATTAAAACAGAAGTCACAACTTTGATTCATGTGTGATTTTTTAAAAAATGGAACCAATGGACCTATTTCTAAAAAGTCATGTTATATTTAATCTCTAATCTTATCATTTAAATTTGGGCCTACTAGAAATTTTTATTGGGCTATCAATAATTGAATTTAAACAATTAGATGATCCATTAGATTTAAATTAAATAAATATAATTTAATGTTGTGATACTATACCTCCATATGTTAATTATTAAAATATTTGTCGAAGTCAACTTTTAAAATTATAAAGATTTTTTCTAAATAACAAAAATCATATCTTATATATTAAAACAGAAGTCACAACCTTGATTCATGTGTGATTTTTTAAAAAATGGAACAAATGAACATATTTCTAACAAGTCATGTTATATTTAATCTCTAATCTTATCATTTAAATTTGGGCCTACTAGAAATTTTTATTGGGCTATCAATAATTGAATTTAAACAATTAGATGATCCATTAGATTTAAATTAAATAAATATAATTTAATGTTGTGATACTATACCTCCATATGTTAATTATTTAAATATTTGTCGATGTTAACTTTTAAAATTATAAAGATTTTTTTAAATAACAAAAATCATATTATCTAACAATGATTAATATTTACTACCTTAAACCAATGAAAACAAATTTTAAACTATATAGTTTATTTTAAAATTAAACAAAAACTAAATGTTTAGTTATTTACTAGATAATATAAATTTATAAAGCGAAAAGTTTAATTTTTTAAAAACAATCTAAATTTGTGAAATGTTACAATATCTTTGAATATGAAAATAAAACAATATTTCGCTAATCTTTATATATATAGTTACGATTTTAATAATGAAATAATAATACGAAAATATATATATAGAAGAAGATACAAATACATGTGCAAGTTTGAAACAATCTATTCAATGAAAAAATATACCATAAACTTATTTTGTTTTAAAAATTGATAGACACATATATATATTATAATATATATCAATTTAAAATTGAAAATAAAATATTTATATAAAAATAAATGAAAACAAAAATCTGCGCGGTTGCGCGGGTCGAGATCTAGTTTCATATTACCATTGGTATTAGTTTTTTTTTTTGGGTAAAAAATATCGTGTTTTATAAACAGAAGTCTAAAGTTTAATTTAAAAAGACTTGGATTTTTTTTATGTTTTGAATATCAACTTGCATATTATTTTTTTTGAATATCAACTTGCATATTATTGCTCAATAGCGAGTT
This sequence comes from Brassica oleracea var. oleracea, assembly GCF_000695525.1. NCBI lineage: Eukaryota > Viridiplantae > Streptophyta > Magnoliopsida > Brassicales > Brassicaceae > Brassica > Brassica oleracea. Next base: position 42,308,036 of record NC_027752.1, on the reverse strand, counting down.
GCAGTTTCGGCTGTTCGAGTTGTTGAAACTCTGCTTCTCTGTTATTAATCTGACCCAATGAATAAGCGGTTATTTTCAGAACTAAAACAAAACATATTCTTGTAATTAACGTGCAACACACAACCATGAGATTTTTATTGGCAAATGGTAATCACCATTGATATCTTGGTGAAGATCGACCATTTAATACTTCAATAGTAAAGCTCAACAGCACAGCATTAATTCACAGCATGTCTTCGAGCATATACATACTAACCATCATCAGTTTCTTCTGACTCAACATAAACATTGTCTCGAACAATGGGATCCAAGAATTCATTTACCAGGGAGACGAGTTTTTGAGCTTGTCAAGCAGTATTGCATGTTAACATATCTCATTTAAAATTTTTACGCATCCGCGAGTATGTGTATTTTGTAGTTTCTACTCTCCGGTTCCAGCAGTTTCGATATGTGAAACAAGCAAACGAAGAGCAAAAACTGTTGAGAAAATCTTTAGTTAATAATTATTCGGCACTCAATCGTACTGTATAGATCACATGTATTGCATATTTCGTGAAGGACCATGCATGGTACCCACCTTTTTGTTCTTTCTTTTATATGAAGAAATTTGAGTGTACTAGTCGATCGTGGCCTACGTACAAACTCTATGGGCAGAAATAATGCAGCACCAATAGAAAATTTTTCTCAACCGAAGTTTTGTGTTCCACATGATGTGAGGTCTATATAGGTACGTGGCATGGAACGTGATGTATCTAGTGACAATAATCTTCGGTATTTAGGTGCAGAAACAAAATGACACATTTTTTTTTTGAGAAAACAAAATGACACATTTGTTAGGACTTAGTACATACATAGCTTTTTAGGTTTATAAACATCTCAACCTAATGATGTTAAAAACAACATCTCAACCAAATTTCTTTTAGTAAAAATAAAAAATATCTATAGTTAAGAAATGGATATACATATTTAAGACTATAAAATGTTCATTAACATAATCAATAAATAAACATATATTCACCTTAATTAAAGCTAATTTTCTCTATATTTTTTTTTTGATTTTCTCAAATTTAATTGACGGAATATACACTATAGTAAGATTATGCATGCATTTACCATTAATATTATTTTTGGTCAAAAGATTTGAGTATTGCAAAAATACAATCAATAATATAAATAAAATAAAAGATTTATATACAGATCTTAAAATTATAGTAAAAGCGAATTTTATAATATATAGAAATTTTAGAATTATAAATTATTCATTAACACAATCATTGAGCAAATGAATATTCACTTTAATCAGATTTTTTCTCTTATTTGTTTTTGCTTGTCTATCGGCAGGATATACATATAGTAAGACTACACATGCATTATACCATCAATATTCGTTTTTGGTCAGAAGATTCGAGTATCATAATCAAAGTCTACGATACAGTACTTAAGGACTTTAGTGTTGCTAATCCATGCAAGTATTACCGTAATCTCACACGGTTTGACTAAGAGCATGATTATTCCAGAGATCCATTTAGGATTTTTTATTTTTTTTAATACTTTCAAGTAATAAATGTGAGTTAAGAGACTACATTAAGAGACCTAAACATTTATACGCTACAATGCAAATCTCTTAATTTAGGGTTCTTAAAAAAAATTATTAAACATTTTTTTATGGAGTTTTTGCCAAAACTAATTCACAACTTGATTTTAACCCCAAACCTATACCCAAATTTGAATCAAATGCAAAACTAACCTAAAAGCCTAGTGAAATTACAGCTCAGCCCCTTGTGACCAAACAAAAAAATAGAAGCCATTTTTACGAATATAGCCCTAGTAAATTGTCTGAGTTGTCTGAGATGTTGGAAGTCGTCTGGACGACTGAAGTGTAAGTTGTCTGGTACCGGTTTATTTTAAAAATAATTTATAAATCTTGTAAGTCGTCCAGGAAGTCGTCTGAGTAAAAAATATTTAATCTAATTGGATTTTTTGTCTCCCTATATAAAGAAAAATTTACACATTCTCTCTCCTCCTTTCAAATGGCTGCAACAAAAATGTAATGTTCATCATTTTAAAACTCTCCAACCTCTCTCTAATCTCTTTGACTTGAAAACATCAAACTTTATATGAATTTTTCAGTTTTGTCTCATGTATTTCTTACTAATCTATCTCTTTTACAGGTTTTTAATCAAATGGTACTCATCTTCCATTAATTTAAAGTTAAATCTATTAATTTTAGATATGTATTTTTGTGTTCTATAAATGTAGATTTATCTAATATTCCAGTCATTTTCTCTATTTTTAAGTCATTTGAACGTTTTTGGATATGCAGGTTTTTCAGATCTGGATTTAATATGCATGTTTTTCAGATCTGGAAGACTTCTTGGACGACTTACCTGTTAGTCGTCTGGAAGTCGTCTGGACTTCCAGGAAGTCGTCAGAACTTCATGGAAGTCTTCTGACGAAGTCTCCCTTTCATAATAGATCTAAGCGTTTTTGGTAAGTTCTTATGTCTGATTTTACGTCTGAACTTCATGGAAGTCTTCAGGAAGTTTTGTTGTATAAAGTTCTTACTTTTTTCCCAAACTAAAACTCTCCAAACCCACTCTAATCTCTTTGACTTGAAAACACCAAACTTTATATGAATTTTTCAGTTTTGTCTCATGTCTTTCTTACTAGTCTATCTTTTTTGCAGGTTTTTAATTAGATGGTACTCATCTTCCACTAATTTAAAGGTAGATCTATTATTTTTAGATATGTATTTTTGTGTGTTCTATAAAGGTAGATTTATCTAATCTTTGACTCATTTTTTCTGTTTTTAAGCCATTTGAACGTTTTTGGATATGCAGGTTTTTCAGATCTGGATTTAATATGCAGGTTTTTCAGATCTGGAAGACTTCTGGGACGACTTACCTGTTAGTCGTCTGGAAGTCGTCTGGAAGTCGTCTGGACTTCTTGGAAGTCTTCTGACAAAGTCGTCTGGACTTCCTGTAAAGTCGTCTGGACTTCCTGTAAAGTCGTCTGGACTTCCTGTAAAGTTGTCTGGACTTCTTGTAAAGTCGTCTGGACTTCCTGTAAAGTTGTCTGGACTTCTTGTAAAGTCGTCTGGACTTCCTGTAAAGTTGTCTGGACTTCTTGTAAAGTCGTCTGGACTTCCTGTAAAGTTGTCTGGACTTCTTGTAAAGTCGTCTGGACTTCCTGTAAAGTCGTCTGGACTTCCTGTAAAGTCGTCTGGACTTCCTGTAAAGTCGTCTGGACTTCCTGTAAAGTCGTCTGGACTTCCTGTAAAGTCGTCTGGACTTCCTGTAAAGTCGTCTGGACTTCCTGTAAAGTCGTCTGGACTTCCTGTAAAGTCGTCTGGACTTCCTGTAAAGTCGTCTGGACTTCCTGTAAAGTCGTCTGGACTTCCTGTAAAGTCGTCTGGACTTCCTGTAAAGTCGTCTGGACTTCCTGTAAAGTCGTCTGGACTTCCTGTAAAGTCGTCTGGAAGTCGTCTGAACTTCCTAAAAGTCTTCTGACAAAGTCGTCTGAACTTCCTGGAAGTCGTCTGGACTTCTTGAAAGTCGTGTGGTCTTGTCTACTCAAGTGGAATCCAAGCTTGTCTTTGTAGAGGAATGATCTATAATAGTTTTGTTTGTGGTCTGTTTTGTGAATTGCATGTCTACTCTTTTAGTTGTGAATTTTTTGTAAAATGAGTAATAATGTTTTCCAAGATGTATTAAATGTGCTAACAATGTGTTTACACATTTACAAATCAATGAAATAATAGACTTCAGTAGCCTTTTTCTTATCTTTGGATCTCTCATATGCAATGATAAACTCCAATGGCCTTTTTCTGATCTTAATAAACAAGAATGTTGGTAGCTTTTTATTGATACAACATTTTAAGAAGTATTTTAGCCCTTCTTCCAACTCATAACAATAGTCATCATTATTGTCTATAACAATAATACTTAAGTGATGGAAACAAACAATAGTAACTAGTCAAAGCATATCATATTTTATTATAAGTTTGCGTTGAAAAACTTAGTCAAATTTAGTAAAACTAAGGGAGAGAACATATTTTGTAAATATGAGTTTTACATATCTTGAAGTTACTTATCACTCTTAAAAATACAAGTTATTCAAAAACTAACGTAGAAGACTTAAAAACTAGCGAAGAAGACGTGGACGACTTCAATATAAGTTGTCCAGACGACTAAACTATACGTCGCCTGGTCAACACAGAGGTTATTTTTGCAATTGACTTTGAAATCTGTTATTTCAGACGACTGAAAAATAAGTCGTCTACTATTGTTTGGCTAAAAAAAAAACTCCAAAAAAGCTAGACGACTTATATTTCAGTCGTCATAGGTTAGTTTTGCATTTGACTGGATAATTTCAGAAGTTTGACTTTTCTGGACGACTTACATTTCAGTCGTCTAGTGAAAATTAAAATAAAAATATTTTTTTAAAAGTAGACGACTTACAGTTAAGTCGTCATAGGTTAGTTTTGCAATTGAAAAAAAAACATCAAAATTTAATTATACACAGACGACTAATAATTCAGTCGTCCACGAGACGACTGAAATGTAAGTCGTCCAGGATTTACGAGGTTTGACCAGAATCTCGGAAAAAAATCCTGGACGACTTACAAGTAAGTCGTCTCGTGGACGACTTACAAGTAAGTCGTCTCGTGGGCGACTGAATTATGAGTCGTCTGTGTATAATTAAATTTTGAAGTTTTTTTTT
>NC_027752.1:42299569-42302842 GCF_000695525.1 Brassica oleracea var. oleracea | reverse complement strand
GAAAGTAACCCACCCAGAATCGTTAGCTTCTATGAATCTATGAACCATAAAAAATGTAGAATCAAAATATTGGGTTTTTTTAGCTCATTGTGGAGAGAAAGTGAGAGATATGTTGTGTTTAGTTCACAAGAATGGAAAAAAAAGAAGGGTAAATCGATTTTGGGAGCATTAAGAGCTTCAAATTGGTTGTTCATGGTGGTTGTGGTATTGATGACAATGACAATCTTGTAATTACTTGAAGATGATGAGGGTGAGAGAGTAAAAATGTCATTTTCGAAGAAAAAAAGAAAAAAAAAAATTGATGGCATTTTCGTAAATTATATGAACTTGTGGGGTGAATAGGGCAAAACCAATTTAAAAAAAAAGAGGTTAGTTTTGTGTTTGACTTTAAGTTATAGGTCAATTCTGCAAAAAGACCTTTTTTTATTAAACTTAAAATTTATTGATTAAATAAAACATAGTAGAAGATAACATCTTAAACATAGATTTAAAAAGAAACATAAAGCAAAAATTAGTAAAATAAACGATAATAATTTGAAAACAGCATCCGAGCTCAGTTGTTGTTTTCATCACGTCCAAATTTACGCCATACATTTCAACCAAATCATAATATATAGTAATTAGCTATTATGGATTGAATCGAATTGAATAATAATTAAATTGCAAATTAATTAATAATTAAATTGCAAATTAATTAATAATTAATAAATTAATTTTTATTTTATTAATTTAATTCTAATTTACAAATATATTTTGGTTTACAAAACTAAACCATAATTAAAAAAAAAGTAAACCTAGAAAAAAAAAACTAAACCACAGGTTAAACTAATTCCTTCGAACTTCAAGTCCCCCGCTCTCGCTTCCTCACTGATTTTTTTGACACATGTCTCTTAAGAGACGTTTCCTCTTTCCCTTGATTAAGAACCGTGTCTTCAGTATTTATATCTATTTTTCTTTTTTTTTAAATCCAATTTGTTTAAGAAACACATTTAAGAACCTGCGTTAATGCTCCTCTTATTTTCTTATTTTAACATTCCACATAATCTTCTCTCTCGTCCACCTAATTTATTCAACACCCATTTCATTCTAAACCTCTACAATGGTTTGTTTTACAAAATTTAACACCCTACTCTACAACTCTTAATTCATATTTTTGTTTTTACAACATTATAATTACATATTAATAATTAACTTAAAAACTAAAATAACATAACTTTTAATAATATTTATTTTAAATTATTATATTTAGCTTATTTTTTAAAATGATTATTATTAGAATCCATTTAACAAAAAAGAAGGAATAAAACATTAAATTAGTTGATTATAAAGAAAAAAGACATTTTTTCCTGTATCAAAATGAAATGATTATATTAAAAACCTTGAATTTTGATTTTTTTTAAAAGTTTTATTATGTAATAAATGCATTTGATTTATTGAGTGAGGATAAAAAACAAAAGAAATTTGCACAGCCAATCAAAAAACGACATATTGCAGCACTGGGCAAAAAAAAAAAGTTTCAACAGTTGAAACTTTGCAACGAGTGTTGATGCCACCTAGATTAACTAAATTTATAACACACTCATTGCAAAGATTTCAACTGCTTGAAACTGATTTTCAACATGATCTCTATTGTGGGTAGTCTTAGAATAGTTTAGGTTGACGACTCAAAACTTCCCGACCACCAAAAACACTCTTCTACAACAATCTCTATGATAACCTTAGAACATCACCAAATCCAAAATTATTACTAATTTCAAGTTTCAACTAGTTGGATGTGTTTAACTCTTAATTTACGATATGTAACTCACACACACCTCTTCTCTCTCTCTGGTGGCCGCTGCCTCCTGGCACGGTCACCGGGAATCATCCAATTTTTTTCTTTGTTTTTGTTTTTTGTTCCATTTTGTTATCTTTTCATATTTTTTGTATGTGTTTTCTGGTCATAATGAGTTGAGTTGATTTTTCTTGGGTCAGATCCGATGATTTTCCGACGATTTGAGTTTATCTACTCGGGTTTCTATGAATTCTGACCCGAGTTTTTGAGAGTTGTTGGCTCCTGGTGGAACGACGGTTTTGTCGTAAGTTCCAGATCCTTGTGGAGCGACGGTTTTGTGTTGTGTTGATTTGTTTAACCTCCTCGACATTTTGGTGGCAGGTTGTTTCTCTTCTCTGTTTAACAAGTTAACGGCCACTGTTATACTATCATAGGTCAAAATTGGTGGAAATTTATCTTATAGAGATAGATCCCCAGATTTTGTGTTCTTCTCAAGTTGCTACTGTAGATAAAAGAAGTGACAGTTTCAAGGATCCAAGCTTATGTTTTGACAATTTGGCCCTTAATTTTGGATCTTCCATATCGATGGTAAACATGCGACATAACCTTGTCATCTTTATGGACTCCTCCGTTCATGTTCATGATGATATTTTGTATCCGAAGCATTACTCTCACTTGCAAAATAGAGTGGAAGCTATAAGAAGAGATCACAATCCTCTTTGACTCGCCATGTTCTCTTTGGTTGCAACAACTATTCAATGAGAAGGTTGGTCAGTAATGCTTACGCCTTGAGAATTAGTACAAAACAGTCTGTTGGTTACTACTATCTCAATTTTCGATGGATTCTATCTATATGCTCTTTTAAGGTCTTAATATCACCTAACTGGTGATTTTTTTAGATTTATTTTTGTAAAAAAAACTTATTGTTTTAACTTTATTTTCTTATGGCTGGAAACTAAACATCCTTAAAAAAACTCACACACACGCATCTAAATATAACACACCAACATTGCTATAATTACGAATAATTACTATCACGTCCTTTCAATTGTAAACTTATCTTAACTGAATTAAAGTCAACAAAAAACATAAAATCTGGATGAATCTTTTATAGAATTCGTTTTTTTGGGTCTAATGTTAAGTATCTATTAGTGGTATTAATTTATCACAAAGGGCATCGGCTTTGCTACACATGGCTGTGTTTCATGTATTTGTTCTTTTTATATGCTAAGATGCTACTTTTTCCTTTTTTAGTATGCTACTTGATTAAGTTCCATTTCTCTATAAATTGAAGTGCGAGTTGCATTTTCAATACAAATCTTCAAATAACTCTCATTGAGTCATACCATTAATAAGTACGATAAAAGATGGATTCAAGATTCAACGATACCGTTCATTCCTTGAGGTTCGTCTCTCTAATTCATAATTACAACACCTAGCACACTTATTTTGTTTGATTCAACTGTTTCACAATACATTTACATATATATATATATGCT
>NC_027752.1:42292703-42299073 GCF_000695525.1 Brassica oleracea var. oleracea | reverse complement strand
AAACACAGAAGAAATGATGATGAATTTAAACTTCCCTAACTATATCAAAGTTGCTGAATTGGGTTGTTCCTCGGGGCAAAACACGTTTTTGGCTATCTCTGAGATCATCAACACCATCAATGTGTTGTGCCAAAACTCGAATCAAAACCCTCCAGAAATCGACTGTTGTCTCAATGATCTTCCAGAAAACGATTTCAACACAACGTTCAAGTTCGTGCCCTTCTTCAACAAGGAGATCATGATGACAAACCAAGCATCGTGTTTCGTCTATGGAGCACCAGGTTCCTTTTTACTCTAGGCTCTTCTCTCGCAATAGCCTCCATTTTATACACTCTTCATACGCTCTCCATTGGCTCTCTAAGGTAATTTTAGACGCTGTTATAACATTTTCATTTACATAAAACTGAGTTATTTGATAATTAAACGGCGGAGTTGTGTTTTTATAATTATAGGTTCCAGAAAATCTCGAAAATAATAAGGAAAATGTGTACATATCAAACTCAAGTCCTCAAAGTGCATACAAAGCTTACTTGAATCAGTTTCAACGAGATTTCTCAATGTTTCTAACGTTACGTTCTGAAGAAATTGTCTCTAATGGACGGATGGTTCTTACCTTCATCGGTAGAAACACTCTTAACAGTGATCAATTTTATAGAGATTGTTGTCACATTTGGACACTGCTATCAAAATCTCTCGGTGATCTAGTCTTCGAGGTATATATATATATATATATAACCAAATTGTTCATTAGTTATAACTTATAACTATTATTAATCACAACAATCTGTTGTCCAAAAAAAGAAAAATCACAACAATCTCTTTATTAACAGGGCCTAGTGAGTAAACCAAAACTGGATGCATTCAACATGCCATTTTATGATCCGAACGAGCAAGAACTCAAAGAAGTGATACAAAACGAAGGTTCTTTTGAAATCAATGACTTAGAAACACATGGATTTGATCTTGGCCATAGTAACTGCGACAACAACGAAGAAGATAACTATGAAGCGGGATACAATGAAGCCAAATCTGTAAGAGCCGTTACTGAACCAATGCTTATTGCTCATTTTGGAGAAGATGTTATCGATATCTTGTTTGATAAGTATGCTCGCCATGTGACACAACACGCGAGCTGCAGAAACAAAACGAGTGTCACTCTTGTCGTTGCGTTGACTAAGAAATAATCAGCTTCTGCTTTAATATAGTTGCTTGTTTATTTACTTAAGATTTACTGTCGTTTCTCTTCCAGCTAATAAATTCTAAGACTTGCCCCTCATGTGATGATATGATGCTTGTCCTGGAAAATGGATTGTTATTGTAATTGTAATATGTAATATATGTTCTATGTGTAATAATCATCAATGATAAAATGCATGGTCAATTTGGTAAAACAATAATACTTATGTTTCCACATTAAAAATAGTTTTAGGAGTTTTTCCATAAGAGAATATTATTTATTAGGTTTTAAAATTTTGAAGTCTTATAAACACAAAAAAGGACTATGATGTTGCTAATGCAGGTTAATTACTTTAAGCTGATACAATTTGATTAAGCGAATCTTCGTCAGCACACACACACACACTTGTTCTCACTTATTTGAGACTAGCAGAAGATCAAGGTGAGTCCTCTCAGAGATTTGATACATGCATTGTTTAATCATTAATTACTATCAAGGAAATTAAAATTCATCCGAGTAGTTTTGAATAGTATGGTAACTAGTTCTCTGTAGTATTTCCTATTCAAACACAAGTTACATAACAGCCTCTGAGAAGAAAAGGACAAAATGTATTCCACAGGTATATATAATAATCTTGCATTCGTTCATCTTATACCTGTAGTTTATCCTTGTGACTTAGGATTATAAGATCAATCAAAGTTTTTTTTTATCAATCCTTGTAAAGATCATTTGACATGAACATACGTCTTCTGTGATGAAGACAAGTTACGGCTCCTGGAAAGATACACACTCTGCCCTTCTTTTAAGTTATAACCTTATCTTTGACACTATAAGCAGATAGCATGCAGCATTTCTTGATACACAAGCAACCTCCCACAAAATCAAAATCAAGAAAAATCCCAAAGTTGGATCAAAAACATGAACGAATGTAATCTTTTTTTTTCATCGCCAAGCTTCAAGCAGCTCAACTCTGTAATTCACACGTCCAACAATATAACTAGCATTCGAAATTGTCCTCTTCATCTTCATCTTCCTCTTTTCCTCCCAACCTTTCTGCTTCTTTCCAAAACTTCCATTGTTATTATAATCAGAGACGAGTTTACACCAAGAATTTCTCTAGGTTCTGCATATTCTTCTTCTTCTTCTGCAGACTCTTCTTTATCTTTCATTTCCACCTCAAAGGTATCTAAACCTTCCTCCTTGTTAGCTTCCATGAGATGCAACAACTGTCTGCTGCTCGGATCACCATTCTCGTCCCTAGGACCCGAATTCGAGGCTGAAACCAACCTATCTCGAGACTCTTTGCGGTCCTTAAGCGTCTTTACAATAAGTTTCTTGAGAAATTTCATGACCTGCACAGCATATATTAGAGCCGGCAGTGGATCCAAAATCTGCAATCAAAATAACACACCATTGACCAGTGACGATCTAGGATAACTTTTAACCGGGGGCACTTTTGTGGTTTCATTTGCCAAAACCATTGATATTAGTATTTTTGGTCAAGCATATCGTCTTCAATAATCACAAGTACTCTACAAGACTACAATATAATTTAAAAGGACTTGGAATTTTTATTTTGTTTTAACATCAACTTGAATATTAGTGCTAGATAACATATGGCATATTTCATGAAGGATTATATTAAATTAAAGATCCAATAATAAACTCCATAAACTCGACCAGAACGACGATGATGCGTGGTATCTATGTATCATACCATGTTATATAAGCAAATGGTGGTAGTCTAGTGGTAATTTTTTGGTGTTTGGTATATATTTACATCAGTTTTAAATTCAATTTTTCTCGAAACTAAATTATCTTTATTTGGTCAGTTTAGGTTTGGTTTAGTCCATGTGGTTAACTTGGTGAACCGTAACAGACAATTAGTTCATTTTTGGCATTAATCGGAAAATATTCTAAATTCGGGCTAGGCAGTGTGATACTCTTTCGGACTAATCTAATATGTGAAGCCGACCAGATTAGCCGATCAAACTTATTAAAAAAAAAAAGATGAGGCATGGTATCCACCTATTTTTCGTTATTTTATATGAATAAATATGTGTATTAATCGATCGTGGCTTACCACAAATTCTATGGGCAGAAACAATGCAGTACGATATTGAAAATAATTTTTTTCTAAACAGGAGTTTTGTGTTCCACATGATATTGAGGCCTATGTACGTGGCATGGAGTATGCTGATTCTAGTGACTTCAACTTCGTTATTTAGGTGCAGAAACAAAAGGACACATTTGTTAGGATTTAGTACATACACTAGTTTTTAGGTTTAGAAAATTCTCAACCTAATTTCATTAAGAACTAAACATTTGGATGTTTAAGAAATAAATGTATAAAGATTTTAAAATTATAAATTATTCATTAGTACAATCAATAAACACATTATTGTTCACCTTAATCGTTTTTTTTTTCTGTTTTGCTTTTCTTAATTGGTGGGAATATACCATCAGTATTCGGTTTTGGTCAAACGATTGGACTATTATAAACAAACTCTAAAGTTTTTTTTAACTGTATTGTAAACATTTTTTGTGTATTTTTAGCAAAAAAATAAAAAAAAAGTCTATAATACATTTAAAAAGGACTTTAGAGTTGCTAATCCATGCAACTATTACGTAATCTCACACGGTTTGACTAAAGCAGACCATCATCAGCACAGAGTCTGTTCACTCTTAAACATCACACTTATTTGATGTCTTACAGATATGATCGTCATTGATATGAAATTACTTACATCTCATTGTCCAGACTTCCCTTAAAATGCATTAGAGATTACAATACACATCACACCAATCTCAAACCAACATCATATCAACTTTAATTACTGTCATATATATTAATGAATGAATGAAAATGGAAAAATATTTTTTTTGTACTAACTAAAAACTGAAATTGCAATGTTTGATAAGTTAATGAATGAATGAAAATTTCACACTCAGTAATTGAAGAATTAATGAACTAATATATAAAAATTTAGAACCAATCGAATTATTGTCAGTTGATTTTAGTTGGAAGTCTATGTCAAATTTAACATGAGATCAAAACTACCAGATGTTGGGATGCTCCCTAGGATATTATTCCCACAATTGTCCATGTTTGAGTGTGAGTGAGAATGTTAATGAATAAATGAAAATATTCGGATTGATAGTTAAAAAAATTAATGAACTAATATATAAAAGATTAATTCAATCTATCGTTAATTGTTTTTTTTTAAGGTGAATCCCGTGATAAATTCAAATTTAATAAGATATATGTACTAAAGAAAAACCATTACAACACGCTCTCAAACAAATCAATCACATGACACTAAAAATATTACAAAGATTCAGAGGCCAAGGACATAGCTCAAACTTTAATATTCTTAGCCACAAACCCAAGGAAAATATGATGAAGAGGACCTGAAAACACAGCAAGTTCATGATAATATATCGATTAAGGACATAACACATTGGAGAAGACCAGTTTCTCAACAGTAAAAGAGGATTGGATGAGCTGATTCATGAGTTTTTAGGGTGAATTTGTAGGTTTACCAACTAATAATAGATTGCCATTTTTTATTCAATTTTTCAGAAAATAATAAAATAATAAAAATTTGGCAAGTCATATGTTTTTAAATGAAAAAAGAAAAAAATAAGTGAAAATAGTAGTAGCTACCAAAGAAAATGGAAATTCTTTATTTTGCCGTCAAATAAACACTAAACGCTAAACTTTTTGGTAAATCTTAAATCATAAACACTAAACCATAAACGCCGTCTCTAAACCCTAGACCCTTAGGATTTACCCAAAGGTTTAAGATTTACCCAAGAGTTTAAGATTTACCCAAGGGTTTAAGATTTACGATTTAGTGATTATGATTTAGAGTTTAGTGTTTTGCTGACGATGGTAATTTTTTTTTTTTTTGTAATTACTACTATTTATTTATTTATTTTTACTTTTTAATTTTCAAAACATTATATAATTTGACAATATTTTGTTTCCTTTTTAAAAAATATCAAATATGAAATAACACAATTCTATTCATTGGTGAACCTAGAAGTTCTCGAAAATAAGTCAATTTCGAATAATGTTTCTTAAAATTGGTATTCACCATCACAACAAATAATTACACACATACCTGAGTATATTTTGGGAGTTGCCATATTGGAAGGATCTTCTTCTGCGCCACAACCTCGATGTGATGCATATAGAGAAGAATTTCTTTGAGAACATCATGAATACAATATTGAATGTCCCAGGGAAGACAAAAGACAACATAAAATCAAGGTTCGACTTGCCGGATATTTGCTCAAGAAGCGAGTTACATATAAAAAGCAATGGACAAGTTCCAGTTCCGATATTCAGATTGTCTTCGGAAAAAAAGTCGGTGTTGTTCAACTGGGTGGCATCAGAAGTGAAGTTCCCCGATGGGTATGTTTCAAATCTCTCTAGATGTGTTGAAAAGAGTCAAAAGTTCTCTGGGATGAAGATCCATGATTGTCATGTCTTTATGCAACGCACTACTTTGCGTCAAAAGTACGTACCCGGAGAAGAGCTCCAAGAAGATATGATGATGGTGGTGTTGCGCCAACATATGCAGTTACTGGTGTTCCAGATATCTTTAGCCAGATTGGGAGACTCGGAGGGAAGTCAAAAGAGGTTTGGTGGTCGAGTGAATAAAACGCTCATAGTGCACACACCTATATTCTACTCAATTGCGAGGATTCATTGATGCATTATTTTGAAAGGTAACATATATGGACACTTCTAAACGTATAATTGCGAGAGATTCATTCCTATAAAATGTGATTTTACAGCCTATTTGTTTCTCAAGTCGAAGAAACATTTTCTGGTATATCCACAAGTGACGTAGACAAAAAGAAAGATCAACACTTTATTAAGTGGTTGAGGAATCAGGTATTAATTAACTCAAAATTTTTTTTTTCATACATGATCTGTATTTCAACGTTCTCTTTATTTTTGCAGGTTGATTATGACGACGATGCAGATTATCTTAAGTGGTTACACGAAGTAATTCAATCTCCACTTGTAAAGGTCACCACATCACATATGTATTTCACACGAGGCTATACTTTACACACATATGAGTATGGTGGAGAGCGGGCGACCAGTAACTATGGAATATGTGTGAAAGGGGAAACAGATTTCTACGGAATCTTGACGGAGATTATTGAAGTCGAATT
>NC_027752.1:42291113-42292630 GCF_000695525.1 Brassica oleracea var. oleracea | reverse complement strand
AATTCGGTGTAGTTGCTGTCAACGGTGGACGAAGGTACAACAAATTCAAGCCTTTCATTTTAGTTTCACAAGCAGACCAAGTTAGCTTCCTTCCATACCCACGGATGAGAGAGTCGGGTATAAATTGGTTAGCCGTGATCAAAGTTACACCTCGAGGACGAATCATCAGTGGAGAAGAACCACATTTGCACGAAGAACAGATAAATAAAGTCGAGGAACCTGAACAAGAAATTGATGACATCCTTCTCATTGATTCGCATAATCATGAGTACGAAGATCTTACCAACGATGCCACACAGGAAGCTGTTGAAGACGAGTTTAATGAAAATGATGATGTTTCTAGTGATGAGGAGAATGTCGATGTATCGGATTGATGTATTTGATTTTGTGTAAAGTAATGTGGGAGTTTGTTTTATAAGTTTGGAATATATGAAGTGGAAGATAAGGAAGATGGGGTTTGAGGTTTCGGATTTTAGGGATTTAAACATAATACTCATTAATTCCTCGTAAATAAACGTGGATATTACGACGAAATATAAAAATAAAGAACGTGGGGCTCGTTAATTCTACGTTAGAAGAAATCGTCGTAAAGCACTCGTAAGACAACGAGGAAATAATGACGAAATATAAAATAAAGAACGCGGGGCTCGTTAATTCCACGTAAGCGCAAATCATCGTAAATACCTCGTAACCAAAAAAAAAGAAAGCTGGCCTTGCCTTGCTAATTCCTCGTAGAATAAAAACTAGAAAAAAAGAAGAGAAGAGAAGAAAGATACTGGAATCACATGTGGCGAGACTTACGTAAATCTAGTAAGTCTAGCCCACATTTGTTCCAATATCTTTCTTCTTTTTTTTTTTTTTCAAATATTTCTAATTTGAAAAGAATTTTGCTGAGTTGTGTGATTTGAGATATGGTGTGATTTGTGAGTTTGTGTGTGATTTGTGAGTTTGTGTGTGGTTTGAGAAGGAAAGTTACGGGTATTTATAGAAAAGCAAGAAGGAAACTTGTGGGTATTTATAGAAAAGCGGGTCTCTCTAATTCCTCGTAAAGGGAGGACTCGTTAATTCCACGTAAGGCAAAATCGTCGTAAAGACCTCGTAATCTGAAAACGCGGACCTTGCCATTTCCTCGTAAAGCTAAACACGGGCCTTTGTAATTCCTCGTAACTTTACGAAGAAATAACGAGGATAAATAATCTTATATATACTCCCGAGCGCTCACTCTTTCTTTCCTCTCCACTTCCTTTCTATTTCGTAGCAATGGTAAGTTTCTCTAATTCCTCTCTAATTTGATTAGTTTAGGATAGATTAGGTGGTTGGTGTAGGGAATTTAGATAGGTTTACGGCTTTTATGCTAATTAGTGTTGATTAGGTGGATAATGTAGGAAATTATACTGTTGATGTTAATTTTAAAAATTAATTTTTTTTTCCAGACGATTCGAAAGAACAGACTTACTCCCCATTACAGACAGATGTTCGGTGAGCCTGGTAGTCGTTTAGACCCGTCGTCTTCTTCA
>NC_027752.1:42287679-42291086 GCF_000695525.1 Brassica oleracea var. oleracea | reverse complement strand
GTTCTTCGGGTCCGGAGACTGTCCCCGAGACTAAGCCTTCTCAGAGAGTCTCTCGGTCGCCTTCTTCTAGTGCACCATCGGTTCCTCCTGTGCCTCCTCCGATGGCTCCTCCGAGGATGCCTCCTCCTGTGCCTCCTCCGTTGGCTCCTCCGATGCCCGCCGATGTTCATCCCGATTTGATGGTGCCTCTGAGTGCTCCTTACTCGCAGTACACTGTCGAGGACATTCTCCGTCTGGCAGGCAGGGAAGGTTTACCAGTCATCTACCCCAACCGACCGGACGGAACTTTGTGGTATGTTACATTAATTTTTTTTTTAATTCGTTTAAAATTCTTTTATAATTTTTATTTTAAATTTGTTTTTTTTCCAGGTTTGTGGTTGACGGATGTCTTGCATCAGACGTAACCGACACGATCAAATGTTACTTCTCCATGCCACATCCGAACTGGAGTAAGACGTCTAACTACTTCAGAAAGACGAGGTTCAAAATTTACGCCGTAAGTTTCTATTAATTAATTATATATATTTTAATTTTTTCACGATTTATATATATTTATTAAAAAAATCTAATTATTTATTTAATTTTTTCCACGGCAAAAATATCATTAGGCCTTGGGGGTCACTGAGAGGGTGAGGAAAGCGGTTTACGCGAAGGCAAAAGTTCGCTTGTTGGACACTGTCTCCAACTGGAAGGGTGACTGGATCGTGAAGGGATATGAGCGTGGCAAACCCGCTGAGCTCACCACGGATGTGTGGGATGGCCTTATCCATTATTGGTGTCTTCCTGATTCCATTAGAATTGCCCAGTCTTGCTCTAACTCCCGTAACATGGTCGATGAGCACGGGAACGGGCCGATGCTTCACACTACGGGCCAAAAACCCCACGCCGGTGTCCGTATGGAAATGGTAATTAAATATTTTATTAAATAACTTTTTTAATATATATATATTTAATTTTATTCTAACTTTTTTAAATATTTTTTAGGCCAAAGAGACGGGACATCTCCCGTCTCTTATGGAACTTTACGAGATGACCCACAAGAACAAGGCGGGCGTATTTGTAGCTGGCTAGTCCGAGCAAATCTACAACGACGTGGTTGCTCGGGTTGAAGACCGCCAGACTCAGCAGACCCAGCAGTCATCCACCGACGGATTATCCGTCACCTTATCCACACTTGAAGTGGATAGGATTTACGAGGAGGTAAATTTTTTTATTATTCATTTAATTTAACTTTAAATTTTTACTAACAATATTTTTTTTTTTTTTTTAAAGTTGTCCCTGAAAAAAAGGGACGGACGTTAGGGATTGGTTCCGTCAAAGATGTTCCGAGAGCGACATCGTCTTATGGTCAGCGACGGGATGATGAAGTCACTGAGCTGGCGACAAAATCTCGTATGGGTGGAGTCGAGGGCTTCTTGGACGTTATAGCGGCCACAAATCCGGAATGGGAGTCCATGTTGAGGAACATGCGATAACAACATCCCATTCCAGGTGAGTCATCCGACACACATAACGAGGTGGATGTTGCGAGGAGGAGTGAGGAATTCTACCAGGCGATGAACGACCCTTAGTTCTTTTTTTTCGGTTGTTGTATTATAAATTCAAAACTTATTTATATATAAAATATTTTCGTATTGATTTTTATTTTGAAATTATAATTTTATTAATATATTAAACAATTTTATTAATAAATTAAATAATTTTAATGATTTTTTTAATTATATTTTTTAAATTCTGTAAAATAAAAAAAAAAGTAAATTCGTAGCTAATTTATGACCTATTTACGTGGAAAATTGACAAGGAAATTACGAGAAAAAATAAACGAGTATTTTACGAGGAAACGTTTACGAGGAAATGACGAGGAAAGATAAACTAGTAATTTACGAGAAAATACTTTCTTGGTAGTTACGTGTACTTTACGAAGAAACACTTTCGAGATATTTACGTGTAGTTTACGAGGAACACGTTTCGAGGTATTTACGAGGAAATATAGCGACCTCCTTACGTGGAATATTTACGTGGTCTTTACGACGAAATGATGTACTTCGTCTTTACGATGAAATATTTTCCTCGCTAAGTTACGACTAATTGTCGAGGAAATATGTGTTACGATGAACAAGTAACGACAAAACGTGTTTCCTCGCTAATTCCTCGTAAAACCTCTTTTACAAGTCACGATTGAGGATTCTCCCGTCGTTAATGATTACATGTCGAACATGTGCATTTGGAACAGATCAACATATGCACATATTGTAAGACTAAGACCAATACATCTTATATATTAAAATAGAAGTCACAACTTCGATTCATGTGTGATTTTTTAAAAAATGGAACCAATTGACCTATTTCTAAAAACTCATGTTATATTTAATCTCTAATCTTATCATTAAAAATTTTGGCCTACTAGAATTTTTTATTGGGCTATCAATAATTGAATTTAAACAATAGATGATCCATTGGATTTAAATTAAATAAATATAATTTAATATTGTGATTCTATACATCCATATGTTAATTATTTAAATATTTGTCGATGTTAACTTTTAAAATTATAAAGATTTTTTTAAAATAACAAAAATCATATCTTATATATTAAAACATAAGTCTGTGTGATTTTTTAAAAAATGGAACAAATGATCATATTTCTAAAAAGTCATGTTATATTTAATCTCATGTTATATTTAATCTCTAATCTTATCATTTAAATTTTGGGTCTACTAGAAATTTTTATTGGGCTATCAATAATTGAATTTAAACAATAGATAATCCATTGGATTTAAATTAAATAAATATAATTTAATATTGTGATTCTATACATCCATATGTTAATTATTTAAATATTTGTCGATGTTAACTTTTAAAATTATAAAGATTTTTTTAAAATAACAAAAATCATATCTTATATATTAAAACATAAGTCTGTGTGATTTTTTAAAAAATGGAACAAATGATCATATTTCTAAAAAGTCATGTTATATTTAATCTCATGTTATATTTAATCTCTAATCTTATCATTTAAATTTTGGGTCTACTAGAAATTTTTATTGGGCTATCAATAATTGAATTTAAACAATAGATAATCCATTGGATTTAAATTAAATAAATATAATTTAATGTTGTGATACTATACCTCCATATGTTAATTATTTAAATATTTTTCGATGTTAACTTTTAAAATTATCAAGATTTTTTTTAAATATCAAAAATCATATTATCTAACAATGATTAATATTTACTACCTTAAACCAATGAAAACAAATTTTAAACTATATAGTTTATTTTAAAATTAAATAAAAACTAAATGTTTAATTATTTACTAGATAATATAAATATATAAAGCGAAAAGTTTAATTTTTTAACAACTTTCTAAATTTGTGAAATGTTTCAATATCTTTGAATATGACAAT
>NC_027752.1:42285192-42287579 GCF_000695525.1 Brassica oleracea var. oleracea | reverse complement strand
GCAAGTGGTGGTAGCCTAGTGGTAATTTTTTGGTGTTTGGTGTATATTTACATCAGTTTTAAGTTCAATTTTCTTCGAAACTAAATTATCATTATTTGGTCAGGTTAGGTTTGGTTTAGTCTATGTGGTTATGGTGAACCGTAACAGACAATTAGTTCATTTTTGGCATTAATCGGAAAATTTTCTAAATTCGGGCTAGGCGGTGTGATACTCTTTCGGACTAATCCAATACGTGGAGCCGACCAGATTAGCCGATCAAACTTATTAAAAAAAATATGAGGCATGGTGTCCACCTATTTTTCGTTATTTTATATGAATAAATATGTGTATTAATCGATCGTGACTTACCACAAATTCTATGGGCAGAAACAATGCAGTACGATATTGAAAATAATTTTTTTCTAAACAGGAGTTTTGTGTTCCACATGATATTGAGGCCTATGTACGTGGCATGGAGTATGCTGATTCTAGTGACTTCAACTTCGTTATTTAGGTGCAGAAACAAAAGGACACATTTGTTAGGATTTAGTACATACACTACTTTTTAGGTTTAGAAAACTCTCAACCTAATTTCATTGAGAACCTTTTGTATGTACATTCTTAGCGCATGATATATGTTATAGTAAAGATTTCATAGCGAATTCATAAATGCTATGTATACGACAGCCATCATAGGTACTCTTTCTACGTGTAAATGCTATGAAAATTGGAAATACGATAGCAATATTTAAATGCTAGTATTAATTTAAATAAAGATTCATATTTCGTGCTATGATAGGTCTTTTTTCAATAAAACAAAATTAATTATAATTAAAATAATTAAAATTAAACTGAAAATTATTTTATAATTAAAAATAAAATAAATTTATTCATAAATTAAATTTTTCTTATAAATAATTTCAGTTTACAAAACTAAACCAGAAATTATAAAATAAAGTAAACCACCACAATTTCTCCAATTAGGTTTACACTAAACCAAAAAACCCTAAACCAAAAAAAAAAACCCTCCAGCCGCCTCCTCCAACAGTCATGCGCCTGGCCTCCTCCAGCCTTGACAGGAGACGTCATCGTCTCTGCTACCGGCCTCAGGGTCTCCTCCACTACAGTTTTCGTGCCTTCTCCGACGCAGCTTCCGAGGCATCACCATCTCCGCGTCCATTGAAGTCAAAGGAGACTCGAGATGAAGCGAGGAGAGTCTAGCAGAGGCGAGTCGAGTCGAAAAGAGGCGAGGTGGTAAGCTTCCGGAGCTTGAGACGATGTGAACTTCATGGCAGGGAGAAGCAATTCGATCTGGAAAAAAAAGAGAGAGCAGAGAAATTAGATTTAAAAAACTGCATAATGAGAGAAAGAAGAGAAGACGACATAGGTGTGAAGAGAAAAAGAGATCGATTGAGAGACCAGATTTTTCACGGAAAGAAGGAAGAGGAGGAGATAGAAGAAAAAATTGGGGGTTTTAATCTTTGTGCATTTGTGTCCGTTAGATTAACTTTCATCAATGGTTGTGGTTACACAATGAATGATCTGCACCCTTTGACGTGATTGGCCACACTATGTTGACCTATCATATATTTTGTAATTGTTTCTTTGTATCAATTGTTTTCCTATTCATTTTTGTGTGTGCTTAATATATAAATATTATGATAAATTTTCGAAAATAAAAATTATTTTGGGAAAAACCTAAGATTTAGATTTCACAATTTACAAATTTAGATTTAAATTTTAAAAGTTCAACTTTGTGATTGGTATTTAGGTATTAGAAAATAGAGTTAAGAGTTTATGAAATAGAGTTTAGCATTTAAATTTAAAATTTGAAGTTTTGAAAACAGATGTAAAATTTAAATTTAAGATTTAGATTTAAAATAAATTTTGATTATATCGTTTTTTAATATATGGCACTTTCTTAACCAATAACATGCTCATCATATCTTCTAAACTTTTACAAAATTTTTTGTTAATTGATTTTTTTATCTTTGGGAAAGTTATATAAAATTTTGATTTATAGTTATATTTAATTTATATCTTGGATAATACAAAATTTATATATCAAGCTTTTGAATTTTTTAACATAAAAATTAAAATATTAATTTAAATTGAGTAGATATGATACTGACGTGTTTGATTTTTATATAAGGTTAAAATAGATATTAAAGTTTGTATATAGTGTATGAAGTTAAGGTTTTTTGAAAATTTTGAAAAATTATAAACTTGTTACTTTTGTAAGTAAGAGTTAGAACATAATTAGGGTTAGAAGCTTGGATATAGAGTTTGAAATTTAAAATAAACTTAGTGTTTTATGATATAAGTTATATAAATAAAGTTTAGTGTTGTAAAACAAATTTCATCATTGGCTGCTAGAATGATGAATATTAAAACTGATCACAATCTAC
>NC_027752.1:42282761-42285092 GCF_000695525.1 Brassica oleracea var. oleracea | reverse complement strand
CAAGCTTTTTTACAAAGGAGGCAATGTTCTTGAGAGAAAAATGAGATAGATCCTCAGAATAGGTCTTGAAGGTGCTTATAGTGTTTAAAACTCGAACCGGGTCAACCCAACAAGCCCGGGTTTGACCCGAAAAACAAGTGGTCAAGTCAGTTTCGGCATCGGCCGCGGATGGCCTCAGTCCGCGTTACACGGCCGCGGACGGCTCCCAGCCGCGTTACACGGCCGCAGTACACGCTTCAGAACATGATGCCTCTGGTCAAATTCCGCGGCTTGGCTTGACCCGCGCCCGTCGTCCGCGTCGCTTGGCGCGTCCATCACCGCGGACAGCTTAAGGCTGCGAAGCTAGGCCGCGGTTTGTCCCCACGGGCTGGGTCTCTCGGATCATATTGCGGACGGTTTGAGACCGCAGTTCATGCCCGCGCCGCATCAGCTTCACTCCATCTCATCTACTCAAATTCCATCAAGTCCATTTTTCTTGTCCAAACCTTCATATCTCCAACTTAGCCTCACCAAACCTACAATACCACACATACATATGCTATGCACCAAATTTACCTTCATATCTCCAACTTAGCCTCACCAAACCTACAATACCACACATGCATATGCTATGCACCAAATTTGACTCTAAATGTATTCTAAGTGATTCAAATGAGTATGAAAATGGCAAGTAAATCATGTAAAATCTCAAGACATCAACTCCCCCAAACTAGACTTTTGCTTGTCCACAAGTAAACTTTCAAAGCAAAGAAGGAGAAGAAGTTTGAAGGCGGGGGCTCATCACCAAAAGAACTCTTCTTAACCATCAACTTGATATCCTAGTGTAATAATATCAAATAGCAAGAGCAAAGACTTTTTCCAACTCTAACTTCTCTAGGCCTATCTTAACTCCTTTGATCTCTACACTCATAATCATGGATCCACAAACAAACAAATCAACCAACTCTCACATTCATTTAGCAAAATCATAGGTGAATTCTTGTAAATGGTCAATTGGTCCAAATCATTTGGTTTCGAATGAAATGGCTAGAATGCATAGTGAATCAAGAGGCTTAAATGATTTATTTATTTAAGGTGACTTACTCTCAAAAACTTAGTAGTCTTGACATTATGCATAATATATCTAAGAAAAGGAACAATTTATGCATACAATGCTCAATCTATTTTGTTCTATCCTTTTCCCAAATGTTATACAAGTTCTACTCTTATTTCCCGATGACAAACTCTTTTTTTTTTTTCACTCACCCAAAACTCTAAGATCACTTAAAAGACACTCTCTCTACTTTGACCTCTTTGTTTCTTTTCTTTGTCAACTAGGGATTTTTCACTTTTTTCTTTATTCTCTCTTCACTTGTCCCTAGTGACTAATTTTCTTTTAGACTCTTTTTGTACACTCTTTAGCACTCTTTCTTTTCACTCTTTTTCATACTTTTGCTCACACTCCCAAGATCAAATTCTCAAATCAAAATCATCTCATCCTAGAAGCTAGACAATGTGAGTCTTATAGCTAGCAATAATGGAGACTAAACATTGTCGTTCCGATTACTCTCAACATTATGCACATGTAAAACTTTCCAAAAAGACCTCACTCAACAATTAGTGATGGCTTGAAAGGAAGGAAGGGTTTAAGGAGTGTACTACCACTTGAGTTGTCAAAAGATGAATAGAATTGATAAAATTGGAGAGACAAACTCAAGTGCGTATGAAGCCATGACTTAGCACTCAAGAGACCATAAGCAAGGAGCATTAAGTTCATTTAGTTCAATTAAGATTGGAGTTGGCTTCAAAGATGAGTAGGTTTCAACAATCAATGAGTTTCAAGAGGAGTTTACAAGGCTCGAAGTTTACAAGTTTTTCAAAAGACGCTCAAGCAACTTGCCATGATTACAAAGGATATCAAATTGAGTTCTAAACATGAGTTCTTTGCAATGTAGGTTTAATCCTTACCCCCTATGGATGATGCAATCCTAAATGCTCTAGACTCGATCCTAATAATGCAAATGATGCTACTAAATTTTTCATTTTTTTTTTGATAGGTATGCACAATGGAATGCATGAGACTCAATGACAAGTAGACAAAAGAAAACACAATATGAGATAGTAGACTCTCCCCCCAAACTTACTTCACACAGTCTCTTGTGTGAGAGTAAACTCGAAAGAGAGATCAAAGGAGAAATAAAAGATGAAAGAACTAAGTATTTACAAGGGAGGAATGCACTTACTTGAAGTTGGTTGTCATGATAGAAGGGAAATGAGGAGGGAGGACTTGCTGTCGTCTTGGAATTTTTGACATGATCTTTGGGAATTTTTGAGAATTCCCCAAACTTGTAC
>NC_027752.1:42279732-42281945 GCF_000695525.1 Brassica oleracea var. oleracea | reverse complement strand
TAATAATCATCAATGATAAAATGCATGGTCAATTTGGTAAAACAATAATACTTATGTTTCCACATTAAAAATAGTTTTAGGAGTTTTTCCATAAGAGAATATTATTTATTAGGTTTTAAAATTTTGAAGTCTTATAAACACAAAAAAGGACTATGATGTTGCTAATGCAGGTTAATTACTTTAAGCTGATACAATTTGATTAAGCGAATCTTCGTCAGCACACACACACACACTTGTTCTCACTTATTTGAGACTAGCAGAAGATCAAGGTGAGTCCTCTCAGAGATTTGATACATGCATTGTTTAATCATTAATTACTATCAAGGAAATTAAAATTCATCCGAGTAGTTTTGAATAGTATGGTAACTAGTTCTCTGTAGTATTTCCTATTCAAACACAAGTTACATAACAGCCTCTGAGAAGAAAAGGACAAAATGTATTCCACAGGTATATATAATAATCTTGCATTCGTTCATCTTATACCTGTAGTTTATCCTTGTGACTTAGGATTATAAGATCAATCAAAGTTTTTTTTTATCAATCCTTGTAAAGATCATTTGACATGAACATACGTCTTCTGTGATGAAGACAAGTTACGGCTCCTGGAAAGATACACACTCTGCCCTTCTTTTAAGTTATAACCTTATCTTTGACACTATAAGCAGATAGCATGCAGCATTTCTTGATACACAAGCAACCTCCCACAAAATCAAAATCAAGAAAAATCCCAAAGTTGGATCAAAAACATGAACGAATGTAATCTTTTTTTTTCATCGCCAAGCTTCAAGCAGCTCAACTCTGTAATTCACACGTCCAACAATATAACTAGCATTCGAAATTGTCCTCTTCATCTTCATCTTCCTCTTTTCCTCCCAACCTTTCTGCTTCTTTCCAAAACTTCCATTGTTATTATAATCAGAGACGAGTTTACACCAAGAATTTCTCTAGGTTCTGCATATTCTTCTTCTTCTTCTGCAGACTCTTCTTTATCTTTCATTTCCACCTCAAAGGTATCTAAACCTTCCTCCTTGTTAGCTTCCATGAGATGCAACAATTGTCTGCTGCTCTGATCACCATTCTCGTCCCTAGGACCCGAATTCGAGGCTGAAACCAACCTATTCGAGGCTGAAACCAACCTATCTTAAGCATCTTTACAATAAGTTTCTTGAGAAAGTTCATGACCTGCACAACATACATTAGAGCCGGCAGTGGATCCAACATTTGCAATCAAAATAACACACCATTGACCAGTGACGATCTAGGATAACTTTTATAATCACAAGTACTCTACAAGACTACAATATAATTTAAAAGGACTTGGAATTTTCAACTTGAATATTAGTGCTAGATAACATATTGCATATTTCATGAAGGACGATGATGCAACCATTGACCAGTGACGATCTAGGATAACTTTTATAATCACAAGTACTCTACAAGACTACAATATAATTTAAAAGGACTTGGAATTTTTATTTTGTTTTAACATCAACTTGAATATTAGTGCTAGATAACATATTGCATATTTCATGAAGTACGATGATGCATGGCTTTTTTAAACACAAACTGATTATATTAAATTAAAGATCCAATAATAAACTCCATAAACTCGACTGGAACGACGATGATGCATGGTATCTATGTATCATACCATGTTATATAAGCAAAGCGGTGGTATGGTAGCCTAGTGGTAATTTTTTTGGTGTTTGGTGTATATTTACATCAGTTTTAAGTTCATTTTTCTTCGAAAATTATCATTATTTGGTCAGGTTAGGTTTGGTTTAGTCCATGTGGTTAACATGGTAAACCGTAACAGACAATTAGTTCATTTTTGGCATTAATAGGAAAATATTCTAAATTCGGGCTAGACAGTGTGATACTCTTTCGGACTAATCCAATACGTGGAGCCGACCAGATTAGCCGATCAAACTTATTAAAAAAAAAAAAGATGAGGCATGGTATCCACCTATTTTTCGTTATTTTATATGAATAAATATGTGTATTAATCGATCGTGGCTTACCACAAATTCTATGGGCAGAAACAATGCAGTACGATATTGAAAATAATTTTTTTCTAAACAGGAGTTTTGTGTTCCACATGATATTGAGGCCTATGTACGTGGCATGGAGTATGCTGATTCTAGTGACTTCAACTTCGTTATTTAGGTGCAGAAACAAAAGGACACATTTGTTAGGATTTAGTACATACACTA
>NC_027752.1:42266181-42278993 GCF_000695525.1 Brassica oleracea var. oleracea | reverse complement strand
ATGAATGAAAATGGAAAAATATTTTTTTTGTTCTAACTAAAAACTGAAATTGCAATGTTTGATAAGTTAATGAATGAATGAAAATTTCACACTCAGTAATTGAAGAATTAATGAACTAATATATAAAAATTTAGAACCAATCGAATTATTGTAAGTTGATTTTAAGTTGGAAGTCTATGTCAAATTTAACATGAGATCAAAACTACCAGATGTTGGGATGCTCCCTGGATATTATTCCTACAATTGTCCATGTTTGAGTGTAAAACAAAAAACAAAACAATGGTCGATGCAAAGAACTCTCCAGTCTTTTAGCCGGGGTTCTTAACTCATGATTTGACATTTTTTTTGTTTTTTTTAACACTTTGGCTAAGAGACGGCTCTTATATCTCTTATTTAAGAGACGGTTCTTAACTTTTCTTAGTTAAAATCTAAGAAAAGCTAAGAAAATAATCTTAGCCGAAGCTAAGAACTCCAGTTAAGAAACTGAGGTTAATGATGGTCTTGTACCGTCTCTTAGCCGAAAAGTGTAAAAAAAGGAAATAAACAAAAAAGTGAATCTCGGCTAAGAAACCTGGGTTAATGATGCCCTAAGAGCCGTCTCTTAGCCGAAAAATGTAAAAAACAAAAAAAACAAAAAAAAAGTCAAATCATGAAATAAGAACATCGGCTAAGAGACCAGGGTTAATCATACCCTAAACTACTCTAATGCATATATTTTCTGCTCAGATCGGCGCGTTAAGTTTCATTAATTGGTTATAGCAAAACTACACGTCACTATGTAGAGAAACCCTAGACGACTCAAATATATGCATTAGACCATGTACGATGGTTTGAACACTCTCTCCATTTTCAATACCTTTAGAGCATGATTATTCGAAAGATCCATTTAGGATTTCTTATTTTTTTTAATACTTTCAAGTAATAAATGTGAGTTAAGAGACTACATTAAGAGATCTAAACATTTATACGCTACAATGCAAATATCTTAATTTAGGGTTCTTAAAAAAATTATTAAACATTTTTTTATTAAACTTAAAATTTATTGATTAAATAAAACATAGTAAAAGATAACATTTTAAACATAGATTTAAAGAAAAACATAAAGCAAAGATTAGTAAAATAAACGATAATAATTTGAAAGCAGCATCCGAGCTCAGTTGTTGTTTTCATCACGTCCAAATTTACGCCATACATTTCAACCAAATCATAATATATAGTAATTAGCTATTATGGATTGAATCGAATTGATTAATAATTAAATCAAATTAATTAATAATTAAATTGCAAATTAATTACTAATTAATAAATTTTATTTTATTTTATTTTATTAATTTAATTCTAGTTTACAAATATATTCTGTTTTACAAAACTAAACCAGAATTAAAAAAAAGTAAATCTAGAAAAAGGAAACTAAACCAAAGGTTAAACTAATTCCTTCGAACTTCAAGTCCCTCGCTCCCCCGCTTCCTCACTGATTTTTTGATACCTGTCTCTTAAGAGACGTTTCCTCTTTCCCTTGATTAAGAACCGTGTCTTCAGTTTATATCTATTTTTCATTTAAAAAAAAAAAACTAATTTGCTTAAGAAACACAGTTAAGAACCTGTGTTAATGCTGCTCTTATTTTCTCATTTTAACATTCCACATAATCTTCTCTCTCGTCCACCTAATTTATTCAACACTCATTTCATTCTAAACCTCTACAATGGTTTGTTTTACAAAATTCAACACCCTACTCCACAACTCTTAATTCATATTTTTGTTTTTTACAACATAATAATTACATATTAATAATTAACTTAAAAACTAAAATAACATAACTTTTAATAATATTTATTTAAATTATTATATTTAGCTTATTTTTAAAAATAATTATTATTAGAATTCATTTAAAAAAAAGGAATAAAACATTAAATTAGTTGATTATAAAGAAAAAAGACATTTTTTCCTGTATCCAAATGAAATGAGCGTACTCTCTATTTTTATATTAAAAACCTTGAATTTTGATATTTTTTAAAAAGTTTTATTATGTAATAAATGTATTTGAATTATTGGGTGAGGATAAAAAACAAAAGAAATTTGCACAGCCAATAAAAAAACGACATATGGCAGCACTGGACAAAAAAAAATTAGTTTCAACAGTTGAAATTTTGCAACGAGTGTTGATGCCACCTAGATTAACTCAATTTATAACACACTCATTGCAAAGATTTCAACTGTTTGAAACTGATTTTCAACATGATCTCTATTGTGGGTAGTCTTAGAATTGTTTAGGTTGACGACTCAAAACTTCCCGACCACCAAAAACACTCTTCTACAACAATCTCTATAATAACCTTAGTACCTCACCAAATCCAAAATTATTAATAATTTCAAGTTTCAACTAGTTGGATGTGTATTAACTCTTAATTTACGATAGGTAACTCACACACACCTCTTCTTTCTCTCTGATGGCCGCTGCCTCGTGGCGCGGTCGCCGGGAACCATCCATTTTTTTTCCTTTTTTTTGTTTTTTGTTTTTTGTTCTTTTCTGTTATTCTTTCGTATTTTTTTTATGTGTTTTCTGGTCATAATGAGTTGAGTTGATTTTTCTTGGGTCAGATCCGGTGATTTTTTGACGATTTGAGTTTATTTACTCGGGTTTCTATGAATTCTGACCCGAGTTTTTGAGAGTTGTTGTGTAGGAACCCGTTAAAAAAAAGAAAAATGGTCGAGTGTCTTTGTGGTGGTCGAGTCGCGGGCAATAAGGATCGATCGAAAAGTTTTAAAGTACGAGGTGGGCGAAGAAGTGATCGTGAGTGAACTATGAGTCGAATAAGTTGCTCGACCATAGTTAGAAGATGTCCTAGATTGATGAGACGGATGTTTTGGAAGCACAATATTTTTGGAAGCACGACGATTTAGAAGCTCAACGTTTGGGAAGAATGACGTTTCTTCAGCACGAAGTTTTCCAAACTTCGTATCAGCGGAATATTATTTCGAAGACATTGGAAGCAGGACGGGAATTAAGAAGGACGGGAATTAAGCAGGACGGGAAGCAAGCACGATGGGAAAACCTGAAATTGGGCAAAAACCTTAATTTCGGTATTATGAAATTTTTCGAGGAAGCCAGAGGCTCGGGAAATATTTTTCATCTAGGTCAGAAATATTTTAGAGTTTATGAAAAGTATTCAGACCATCAGAACGGGAGCGAAAAAATATTTGGGGTTAATTGTGGATCAGAAATTTACCGGAAGGACCGAAATCAGACGAATGGACCGAGAAGCTCGAGGTGGCTCGTTGCATGGGTTCAGAACGTGGTGTCAAGCATCTAACAAGCTGAGTGTCTCCAGAAGCTCGAGGTGTCGCTGTGCATGGAAGCTGTACATGCAGCCTGACATGTAGAAGCACGAGGTGGATCGACCAAGCACGAGGTGTCTCCGCGCATGCAACCGAAGCATGCTGATCGACATGTGTGTGCTGCTGTGGCGCTTTGCATGAGCTCTAGTCATGCAGCCTGACATCTGGGAGGAGTGTTAGCGTCCTGCATGTGTCCTGGACATGCAGCCAGACATGTGGAGCACGAGGTGTCGCCGCGCATGCGTTCGGAGCCATGCGAAGCGACACACGGGCGGCCACCAACCTGAATCTGATTGCCTGCTGTCTTCTATAAATAGCCCACGACCCCAGCTCATTTCATCACATCCAGACATGTCCAAACCAAGTTAAAAAAGTGAGAGAAAAGTAGAAAAAGAAAGCAAGTGATTCCGAGCTATTTCGAGAGTTTTAGAGAGTTTTCGACGTCAGTTCTCTACTGATTTCGAGTCAGCGCCTAGGGACGGTTCTGTCCAACTGAATTCTTCCAGGCCACTCAGTTCCTTTGATGATCAAGTTGAGATGCTGTCCGGAGTTAGTTCAGTTCTACGGGTTCAGATCAGTCGAAGTTCTGCTCGATACTCCGCCGGGAAGTCCGAAGAACTGTCCAGAAGCTAGAGGAGGTTCTGTCCGAGTCCAGATCAGCCTGTCGAGGCCTATCAGTTTCTTCATGGTGAAGCCGAGGTTCTGTCCAAGTCGATATCAGTCCAGTCCAGTCAAGACGTTCATCTTGGGTTTTGGCCACGTCCTCTCCTATCAACCAGCTGCTTCTCGCCTAGAACAGTGTGAGTTGGTTTTGTGTGAATTCCATTTGGAATTTAGGGTAGATCGAGTAGCATATAGATTGGAATGATCACTCTATTGAATGGTAGAGTCCCTTAGGGTTATTTTATTTATGGAACCGGACTCAGTTTAGCAAGGGCTAAGCTGAGATGAATGGAATTAAGACTGAGTTGATAACCTGACTAGGACTAGGGATAGGATGTATCATGTTTTCTATTCTTGCGTGTTGATATGGCTGAGTACAGGTTCCCGTTATCTTTAAAGATAGTGTCGTAGCAGGAGGCCGAACTATCTGGGTAACGGTTTGATTGAGTAGATTGATTGAGTAGATTTAATTAAATGCTTGCTCGTTTAATTAATCTTGTTGATTGAGGTTAGTCATCTCTTGGTAAGGGAGTGACTAGCTGGTTGAGTTGTTGTGTGATATTGTTGTTAGTGTTGTAGAGTTAGAGTGTGATGCCATATAGCTTGTGTGTACCCCACCTTGCTAGGCATGTTTAGGGGTTGATTAGTGTTTCCTCGACCTCGTACCCAGCGGGTTCAAGGAAACCCCTTATTCGCTGGATCGAGAGCACTTAGAGAGACGGGGTCATGGCCTATGGCTGAGTGGTTGCACGACAAGGTAATAACCGGCAGTAAGCCGAAGGACTGTGGGCTGTCTCGCGGTGACCCGAACGTACTGTAGGCCGCGATCGTCTTGTAACAACCGGCAGTGGCTTGACTGTACTGGGGCTGTCGCGCGGTGACCCGACTATACTGTGGGCCACGTTCGGTTGAAAGCTCCTTCTCCTAGTCTTTGTGATAGGGAGATAGGATATTGCCGAGGATGATGAGGAGGAACACGAAGTCACCAGGGCCCAGGTTAGAGTGTTGTGTTAGTGTGTCGTAGAGGGTTATGGAACCCTCGAGTTAATGTAGCACCGATATACGGTGTTACGAGTACGATCGAGTCATTGATAGTTACTATCTTATTATTGTTGTGGTTGTGGTTGATTTGTTTGCAGGTTCTGATATTAAGTCCTAAGTCTGGTTTAGGTACCAGATTAGGCTTGGTGTGTATTTGGTTAATGTAGGCCTGACGTTGGCCTGTATGTGTTCGAGGGATTGCTTGTGAAGGGTGGTGGATATTAAAGCTATGCGGTATCATTGGTTGGCCGATCATGTTCTTGTTTGATTGTTGGTCGACCGGCTCAAGATACTTGTATAGTCTAAGTGATGAGTACTGAACTCAGGCGTATATATGGTTAACTAGGGATTGGTTGTTAACTTGTTTTAATGCAGGTTCCCGTTACTTGAAGCTAGAACATGGCAGGAGGCCAAGTCTAACTTAGTAACAGTTTGCTTAGCCTTAGCTTTTATTGCATGTTAGGACTAGATTGATTGTTATTTTAGGTTGTCTGGGTTAGAGTCTAGGTTGCGGGCAGAGGCCGCCAGCTCACTGAGTAATACTAGGTTACTCATCCAACTCTGTTTTCCTTTTTGCAGGTCGCTATAGGTAAGGATGATCGGATAGCTTGGTGCTGGACGTTAGGACCGCCGGTGTAGATTTTCATGCCTTTTGTAAACGGTATTGTGAATTGTGTTATGTTGACTCGATTTGGCATTAGGCCGGGCCCAGTCTTGAATTATTTCAATGTATGGATATTTCTTGAATAAATAAAATAAATGTTTTATATGCGCTTCATGAGTACTCTGATATTTGACTAGTCCGGTCTAACACAACGTTAGGTCATGGTACGGGTTGAAAAGCCTTAGGCCTCGATCTAACGGAAAAAACTAACTCTAGGTATGGGTTGCAAAGCCTTGTGCCTTGACGCAGCGAGACGAGTTAGTGGAGGAACTGGTCGAGGTCGTGGAGTAAATTTTGTGACTCTGACCGGATCCTTCCTAACCCGCCACGTAGCGCTTCCGGACCATGGTGTTGGGTTGGACGGTCAGTCATGTTCTTGTTTGATTGTTGGCTGGCAGATTGGGCTTTCATCTCCAACCCTAGGTGTGGGTCGTCCGTCGGTCATGTTCTTGTTTGATTGTTCGCCGGTGGGTCGACCTATGCTTAGGACGGTTCGGGGGTGTTACATGTTGGATCCTGGTGGAACGACGGTTTTGTCGTAAGTTCCAGATCCTTGTGAAGCGGCGGTTTTTGTGTTGTGTTGATTTGTTTAACCTCCTCGACATTTTGGTGGCAGGTTGTTTCTCTTCTCTGTTTAACAAGTTAACAGCCACTGTTATACTATCACAGGTCAAAATTGGTGGAAATTTATCTTATAGAGATAGATCCCCAAATTTTGTGTTCTTCTCAAGTTGCTACTGTAGATAAAAGAAGAGACAGTTTCAAGGATTCGAGCTTATGTTTTGACAATTTGGCTCTTAATTTTGGATCTTTCATATCGATGGTAAACATGCGACATAACCTTGTCATCTTTATGGACCCCTCCGTTCATGTTCATGATGATATTTTGTATCCGAAGCATTACTCTCACTTGCAAAATAGAGTGGAAGCTATAAGAAGAGATCACAATCCTCTTTGACTCGCCATGTTCTCTTTGGTTGCAACAACTATTCAATGAGAAGGTTGGTCAGTAATGCTTACGCCTTGAGAATTAGTACAAAACAGTCTGTTGGTTACTACTATCTCAATTTTTGGTGGATTCTATCTATATGCTCTTTTGAGGTCTTTATATCGCCTACCGGTGATTTTTTTAGATTTATTTTTGTAAAAAAACTTATTGTTTTAACTTTATTTTCTTATGGCTTGAAACTAAACATCCTTAAAAAAAACTCACACACGCACATCTAAATATAACACCAACATTGCTATAATTACTAATAATTACTATCACGTCCTTTCAATTGTAAACTTATCTTAACTGAATTAAAGTCAACAAAAAAAAATAAAATCTGGATGAATCTTCTATAGAATTCGTTTTTTGGGTCTAGTGTTAAGTATCTATTAGTGGCATTAATTTATCACAAAGGGCATCGGCTTTGCTACACATGGCTGTGTTTCATGTATTTGTTCTTTTTATATGCTAAGATGCTACTTTTTTCTTTTTAGTATGCTACTTGATTAAGTTCCATTTCTCTATAAATTGAAATGCGAGTTGCATTTTCAACACATATCTTCAAATAACTCTCATTGAGTCATACCATTAATAAGTACGATAAAAGATGGATTCAAGATTCAACGATACCGTTCATTCCTTGAGGTTCGTCTCTCTAATTCATAATTACAACACCTAGTACACTTATTTTGTTTGATTTATCTGTTTCACAAATTCACAATACATTTACATATATATATATATATTCCAATCAAAAGTCTGCTCCCCATTGTTCCTCAGCCTGTTTTGGTATATAGGCCAGTTGCATCTAAAGCTCCTCATGTTGATCCATCGTCGGATGCCGTTTCTGGTGAAATTGTGGCAACTGATCCGATTTCTAAAGCTGCTCAGACGGTTGCAGGTTCATCACTTACGAAAGCTATTCAAGTTGATGAAATTGGTCAAATTACAGGAACGGGTAATATTGTAGAAGCTAGCCAGGCTGCTATTACTGCTTCTCTCACAGGTTTCAAAAGCCCACCAACAAATCAGTCTCGGCAAGACCATGTTTATACGGTCGACATTGGTAATGGTAAACTTTTTGTGGACTTAACGCCTGAAGGGCTTATTACAAATGGCCAAAATTTCTAGTGACAATAATCTTCGGTATTTAGGTGCAGAAACAAAATGACACATTTTTTTTTTTTTTTGAGAAAACAAAATGACACATTTGTTAGGACTTAGTACATACATAGCTTTTTAGGTTTATAAACATCTCAACCTAATGATGTTAAAAACAACATCCAACCTAATTTCTTTTAGTAAAAATAAAAAATATCTATAGTTAAGAAATGGATATACATATTTAAGACTATAAAATGTTCATTAACATAATCAATAAATAAACAGATATTCACCTTAATTAAAGCTAATTTTCTCTATATATTTTTTTTGATTTTCTCAAATTTAATTGACGGAATATACACATATAGTAAAATTATGCATGCATTTACCATTAATATTATTTTTGGTCAAAAGATTCTGAGTATTGCAAAAATACAATCAATAATATAAATAAAATAAAAGATTTATATACAGATCTTAAAATTATAGTAAAAGCGAATTTTATAATATATACAAATTTTACAATTATAATTTATTCATTAACACAATCATTGAGCAAATGAATATTTCACCTTAATCAGATTTTTTCTCTTATCTGTTTTTGCTTGTCTATTGGCAGGATATACATATAGTAAGACTACACATGCATTGTACCATCAATATTTCTTTTTAGTACGCTACTTGATTAAGTTCCATTTCTCTATAAATTGAAGTGCGAGTTGCATTTTCAACACATATCTTCAAATAACTCTCATTGAGTCATACCATTAATAAGTACGATAAAAGATGGATTCAAGATTCAACGATACCGTTCATTCCTTGAGGTTCGTCTCTCTAATTCATAATTACAACACCTAGTACACTTATTTTGTTTGATTTAACTGTTTCACAAATTCACAATACATTTACATATATATATATATGCTCCAATCAAAAGTCTGCTCCCCATTGTTCCTCAGCCTGTTTTGGTATATAGGCCAGTTGCATCTAAAGCTCCTCATGTTGATCCATCGTCGGATGCCGTTTCTGGTGAAATTGTGGCAACTGATCCGATTTCTAAAGCTGCTCAGACGGTTGCAGGTTCATCACTTACGAAAGCTATTCAAGTTGATGAAATTGGTCAAATTACAGGAACGGGTAATATTGTAGAAGCTAGCCAGGCTGCTATTACTGCTTCTCTCACAGGTTTCAAAAGCCCACCAACAAATCAGTCTCGGCAAGACCATGTTTATACGGTCGACATTGGTAATGGTAAACTTTTTGTGGACTTAACGCCTGAAGGGCTTATTACAAATGGCCAAAATTTCTAGTGACAATAAGCAAGTGGTGGTAGCCTAGTGGTAATTTTTTGGTGTTTGGTGTATATCTACATCAGTTTTTAGTTCGATTTTCCTGGAAACTAAATTACCATTATTTGGTCAGTTTAGGTTTGGTTTAGTCCATGTGGTTAACATGGTGAACCGTAACAGACAATTAGTTCATTTTTGGCATTAATCAGAAAATATTCTAAATTCGGGCTAGGCAGTGTGATACTCTTTCGAACTAATCCAATATGTGGAACCGACCAGATGAGCCGATCAAACTTATTAAAAAAAAAAAAAGATGAGGCATGGTATCCACCTATTTTTCGTTATTTTATATGAATAAATGTGTATTAATCGTTCGTGGCTTACCACAAATTCTATGGGCAGAAACAATGCAGTACGATATTGAAAATATTTTTTTTCTAAACAGGAGTTTTGTTTTCCACATGATATTGAGGCCTATGTACGTGGTATGGAGTATGCTGATTCTAGTGACTTCAACTTCGTTATTTAGGTGCCGAAACAAAAGGACACATTTGTTAGGATTGTGCAGAAACAAAAGGACACATTTGTTAGGATTTAGTACATACACTACTTTTTAGGTTTAGAAAATTCTCAACCTAATTTCATTAAGAACTCAAAATTTGGATGTTTAAGAAATAAATGTATACAGATTTTAAAATTATAAATTATTCATTAGTACAATCAATAAACACATTATTGTTCACCTTAATCGTTCTCTTTTTTTTCTGTTTTGCTTTTTTTAATTGGCGGAAATATACCATCAGTATTCGCTTTTGGTCAAACGATTGGACTATTATAAACAAACTCTTTTTTTTAACTGTATTGTAAACTTTTTTTTGTCTATTTTTAGCAAAAAAATAAAACAAAGTCTACAATACATTTAAAAAGGACTTTAGAGTTGCTAATCCATGCAACTATTACGTAATCTCACACGGTTTGACTAAAGCGGACCATCATCAGCACAGAGTCTGTTCACTCTTAAACATCACACTTATTTGATGTCTTACAGATATGATCGTCATTGATATGAAATTACTTACATCTCATCGTCCAGACTTCCCTTAAAATGCATTAGAGATTACAATACACATCACACCAATCTCAAACCAACTTTAATTACTGTCATATATATAAATGAATGAATGAAAATGGAAAAATATTTTTTTTGTTCTAACTAAAAACTGAAATTGCAATGTTTGATAAGTTAATGAATGAATGAAAATTTCACACTCAGTAATTGAAGAATTAATGAACTAATATATAAAAATTTAGAAACAATCGAATTATTGTCAGTTGATTTTAAGTTGGAAGTCTATGTCAAATTTAACATGAGATCAAAACTACCAGATGTTGGGATGCTCCCTAGGATATTATTCCCACAATTGTCCATGTTTGAGTGTGAGTGAGAATGTTAATGAATAAATGAAAATATTCGGATTGATAGTTAAAAAAATTAATGAACTAATATATAAAAGATTAATTCAATCTATCGTTAATTGTTTTTTTTTAAGGTGAATCCCGTGATAAATTCAAATTTAATAAGATATATGTACTAAAGAAAAACCATTACAACACGCTCTCAAACAAATCAATCACATGACACTAAAAATATTACAAAGATTCAGAGGCCAAGGACATAGCTCAAACTTTAATATTCTTAGCCACAAACCCAAGGAAAATATGATGAAGAGGACCTGAAAACACAGCAAGTTCATGATAATATATCGATTAAGGACATAACACATTGGAGAAGACCAGTTTCTCAACAGTAAAAGAGGATTGGATGAGCTGATTCATGAGTTTTTAGGGTGAATTTGTAGGTTTACCAACTAATAATAGATTGCCATTTTTTATTCAATTTTTCAGAAAATAATAAAATAATAAAAATTTGGCAAGTCATATGTTTTTAAATGAAAAAAGAAAAAAATAAGTGAAAATAGTAGTAGCTACCAAAGAAAATGGAAATTCTTTATTTTGCCGTCAAATAAACACTAAACGCTAAACTTTTTGGTAAATCTTAAATCATAAACACTAAACCATAAACGCCGTCTCTAAACCCTAGACCCTTAGGATTTACCCAAAGGTTTAAGATTTACCCAAGAGTTTAAGATTTACCCAAGGGTTTAAGATTTACCCAAGGGTTTAAGATTTACGCAAGCGTTTATCCAAAGATCTAGGGTTTAGTATATAGAGTTTAGAATTTAGAGTTTAGTATTTTGTATAGGGCGTTAACAATGTTAAAAAAATGTATTTTTTGCATTTACTATTATTTTTTATTATTTTTTTTTATTTAAAAAACATAATATGACTTGACAAATTTTTATTACTTTGTTTTTTTTTTCCAAAAACTGGATATGAAGTGGCAAACTATTATTGGTTAGTGATTCTACACGTTCACTCTAGAAGGTTAATCCAAAAAAAACTCCTAAATGAATAAAAATCAACAAAAGAACATAATTCCAGGATGGGTATTCTAGAGAATTTGTTATTTTTGGGGTCTAATGTTAAGTATCTTTTAGTGGCATTAATTAATCACAAGGGCCACGGCTGTGCTACACATGGCGTGTCTCATGTACTTTTTTAGTATGCTACTTGATTAAGTTCCATCTCTCTATAAACTGAAATGTGAGGTGCATTTTTAACACACATCTTCTAATAATTTTCCTTATCACTAATAAGTACGATAAAATTGGATTCAAGATTCAACAAAACTATTCCTTCCTTGATGTTATTTCAAATATACATACAGATATGCTAGTTAATGTATATGTCCACTATTAATATATGTATATCGGATGCAGGTATGTTGGTGATGAAAAGAGTGGCGATGACTATGAATTTGTGAAAGCTTTACGTATGAGTGGTGGAGATGGAGCCTACAGTTACTCCGCCAATTCTCTTCTTCAGGTTCTTCAATATTCGTTTCCTTTTAGCTTGTTAAAAACTTAATAGTATTATTCTGGTAAAGCAAAGGAAAAGAATCATTCATTTCATTATGGTGAAGTTGTAATTTAAATATTAACCAATAAAAATTTAAGGTGCTATATATATGTAAGAAGAACATAATTTATACTTGCTCATATGAAACTGTGAAATCAACCAAAACTACGTATATATTTCTGTGTAATATCCCTTATATATT
Organism: Brassica oleracea var. oleracea; assembly: GCF_000695525.1. Lineage (NCBI taxonomy): Eukaryota > Viridiplantae > Streptophyta > Magnoliopsida > Brassicales > Brassicaceae > Brassica > Brassica oleracea. Next base: position 42,266,723 of record NC_027752.1, on the reverse strand, counting down.
AATTGAGGAACATTTGAAAAGATGTAACCTCAATTTTGTATTAATTAAAAGAGGCCCCAATGCATAGGTGGCACTCAATTAGGTAGTCAATTACATTCAATTGAAAAATAAGTAGGTCCACATTCGATTTTTATATGTTGTTAGATACATAAGTTGGTCAAACTATATGATATAATGATATGATATGATATTTTCTTTCCTTAAATAAAACCTACGGAATTACCATAAATGACTAATATATATATGACATTAAATGAGTTTAATAATAAAGATTTGATAACAATGTATATCTCCTCCATCATTTTTTGTTTAATTTTATATTATTAAAATAAATTAAACAATCAAATTAGCTATAAAAGTAAAATTTAGATTTTTTCGTATATGTTATAATTTGAATTTTTAAAAACGACAATAAATGACTAAAACTATTAAAATTATTATGTTAAAAATTAATGATCAATGGTTTAACATATTTATTATAAGAAGATACACATGATTTTAAAACCATATGAGTAAAAAATATCATTTAATAATAAAAAAAA
>NC_027752.1:42263243-42265149 GCF_000695525.1 Brassica oleracea var. oleracea | reverse complement strand
AATTTTATATTATTGAAAGATATTAAAAAATCACATTAAATATATAATAAAAACATTTATATTTTTTCTTATATGTTATATTTGAATTTTTCAAAATGTCTATATATTATTAGAAATTTGAATATTCCCACTCTGAAAATTTTGTGATCAATAGATTATTTTTTTGTTATAATAAGTTACAAATGATCATAAAATATAACGCATATGAATTTTTATTTAATAAATATTCAAACTAAATAATATATATATATAAACACTAATGATTTAAAGCAACAAGATTGGCTGATCAATTTAGTCGTCCAGTTGAAATCTTTCAAAAGTATGTGAAAGACTAAAGTCAAAGTAAATATTGATTTAGAATAGTAGTTATATTTTACTAACCAAATACCGAAAAAAACCGAACCGAACCGAAACTAACCCGATATCCGGGTTGAACACCCGTAATCCAAATGAAGCCAAACTATTGTTTCATTCTCTAAAATATAATAAAAATAATAACTTAATCCCGCGCAAGGCGCGGGTCTTATCCTAGTATACCATTAAAACAGAAACACTAAAAAATCTACTTACGAAATTTTATAATTAGACCATTACATTATTTAGTGTTTCAAAAAAAGAAAAAAAAAAGACCATTACATTATTTATATAATATATTTATAAAAGAATATTGAGAGAGATACATAAACTCGAATGTGAATGAATACGATAATCTATAATATAATGAGGCAGTGAGCCGTCACGTCAGCAGGTAAGTGAACCCTATTTTAAAAAAGTGTGAAAAAATATCAAGCATGTGGTTCGAACTTGGGTTACTGTGATACAAAAATACCAACATTTAAATCACTAAACTAAAGAAAACTTTGTACATTGATTACCGAAACTAATATATATTTATGAAGGATTTCTTAGAGTGGGTCTCACACATAAACACCAACATTTATACTCACGTGTAGCTTTGATCATCGAAACCTATTTAGTAAAATTCGCATGCTGGCCCAATAAAACTTATAAGTGGGCTAAATCTCTTTTGTATGTATCTAGGATTTTTATAGTACTCTGTCTCCACCGATAAACCGAAACGTTACCCTTTTAGCTTATCAAAAAAAAATTCTGAAACTTTTCATCTTCACCTCTCCATATCTCCAACGATCAGTTATGGTACCGTTTCACCTCTGAAACGATCCATCTCAGTATATAATTTCTCAAACAAACCTTGAGACTCATATCTCTTATTAAATTACTCCTAAATTGAACTGTCGCAGCTTTTAGCCAACCTTCGAAAATGTCAGCCTCCAGTGTTGTTGTTGCTTAATCGGTCGTTTTCCCCGCATTGTCCCCGCCACCTTTCTCCGCCTAGAACATAGTACCCAGGAAAAAGTATTGACAATTTGACTTTCTATGGAATATTATATACCATATTTGTTTAATCAATATTCAAGCTATCAGTTTTAATACTTTAAGCGTATGTTTCTCTGGGCAGAATTTCGAGATCCACGGTTCTATCCCAGTTCGTTTGAATCACTACCATCCATCGCTACGATAGGGGATCGATCGTGAAAGTTGATTGATCGCATTGAAGTTGTCTGATTAACTAATATGATGCAAACTCTGTTTTGATGGGCTATAACGGAAAGTTATTTGGTTGCTAGGACTAACAGAGGCTGCAAGGCTGGGTACGTCTCAGGCGGAGCTGAAGGACGGTACAACTAGAGCGCCTATTGTCCGGTTTTTATCGTGCCAACGTGCTACGGAACTTAAGCCTTCCTAGGAGAATTCAGATCACTTCGAAACGTCGGCTGTCATTTTCAACAGGTACCACCAAGATGTAAATTTTTTTATGTTTGTGGTGTGGTTCGACTCAAGATTGAAACTTTTGCTGATGAAATAATGATTTTGTGGATGCATG
>NC_027752.1:42262404-42263062 GCF_000695525.1 Brassica oleracea var. oleracea | reverse complement strand
TTCCTTTTGTATGTTATTGGTTTGATTTTAAAACAATGCCTTTTAGCTTAATGTCATCTTGAGACTTAAAAACTTGAAATTTATTGGTCAGATAGCTTCTTCTCCGACATTAACAAACCTGCTGCGGTGAACTGCATCGAGGGCCATGGCAGTAATTAGAAGAGAGATTGGGAACAAGGTGTTGAAAACGAGTGTGTCTGGCTTGGTGGAGCTCAATATACTCAAGAACCTCACCATCTATGCTGTTGCAGGCTCTCTAGGTCGTTTCAAATCTCATGCCAGCAACATAGTGTTTGATGTATTCATAGCTACTTGCCAAGATCCAGCCCAAAACATGGAGAGCTCTCAAATTGATGGAAGCCATTAATAGCAATCACCGTACCTTCACTATCTCCACCATCACTGAAGATACCATCATAGAGAACCATGGCAAGGTTGTCTAATTTTACTTGTCAACATGTTTACTGTTTGCACCTTTTCTTTAAACATCACATTCATGTATTTCAGGAGCACAGTGAGAACATTCTTCCAAGCAGTGAAGGTGACGTAGGATTGGCAGCGTCATCGGGCCCGTCTGTTTTGGGAGACAAGGTCGATGAGGAATGTGCTGCACTAGATCCTCCAGAGATTTCAGATGCTCAGAACAACCGCAAGCGCT
>NC_027752.1:42258230-42262276 GCF_000695525.1 Brassica oleracea var. oleracea | reverse complement strand
TTTTATTTCTATTTTGGATTATTAATGAAACGTCGACGGGTTCTAACTCATACAAGATTTGTCAGTGGTGTATTTTTTTGGTTTACCTATTTCTAACATTTTTTTGTCCACCATAAACAATTTTTAACAAAGTCGAGTAAAACTCTAAAAATAAATAATTTTGCAACCGTATAATTTTATAAATTTTTCTAGAGTTATTAATTTGAAAAAAAATAGTTTATTACAATTCTATATTTTTGAAATTAATTTAGGTAAAATAAGAAAATAATTTAATTTATTGTTCGATAAATTGTTTAATTTTTTGAATTCAAATTGTATATTTTGTTCTTTACAGTATTTGTTTTATATACTAACAACTACCTAAGTAAATACTAAACAACTTCATAAACTTTATCTTTTGAACATGAAAGCGCTAATAATGCTAATGGTCGATCAAATGATCATGACGAAAATAATGCATATGAATTCGCCGGTCATTCTTATATCAACCTAATCAAACTGTGTGACTTCCAAATGTTATGTTCATCACCATTATATACAACACGGAAAAACAAAAGTGGAAAAAAATAAACGACAAAATCCCGTACACAAAACTACAAAACGATCAATAACTTATCCGGCCCCGGTTATACCCCTAGTATATAAAAAAAGGAAGTAATCATCTCGTTGTCGTTCGTTAATAATCGTTAATAGTTAAAACTCAAATTTGTCGGGACGATTTTTTATATGAAACATGATTATAGTCTCGAGACCCTTTTTTTTAAGTATCTGCCTCTTTTTTTGGTTCGTATAGAGAAGAGTTCTACTAATGGCAAAACCAGTCTTGGTACGAAACACAGAAGAAATGATGATGAATTTAAACTTCCCTAACTGTATCAAAGTTGCTGAATTGGATTGTTCTTCGGGACAAAACGCGTTTTTGGCTATCTCTGAGATCATCAACACCATCAGTGTATTGTGCCAACAATCGAACCAAAACCCTCCAGAAATCGATTGTTGTCTGAATGATCTTCCAGAAAACGATTTCAATGCAACGTTCAAATCCATACCCTTCTTCAACAAGGAGCTCATGATCACAAACCAAGCATCGTGTTTCGTCTATGGAGCACCAGGTTCCTTCTACTCGCTCTAGGCTCTTCTCTCGCAACAGCCTCCATTTAATACACTCCTCATACGCTCTCCATTGGCTCTCTAAGGTAATTTTCTTTAAGACTTTGTTATAACATTCCCTAACATTTTCATTTACATAAAACTTTGAGTTATTTGATAGTTAAACGGTGGAGTTGTGTATTATTATAGGTACCAGAAAAACTCGTAAATGACAAGGAAAATGTGTACATCACAAACGCAAGTTCTCAAAGTGCATATAAAGCTTACTTGAATCAATTCAACCGAGATTTCACAATGTTTCTAAAGTTGATTTGTTTTCAAGATAGATGAGTGGAAGTAGTGAATCATGATATTCTTTGGTTTAGAGGTTTGGCAAACATATGTTGTAGTATTGTATGTATTTCTTAGGGTTAGATTTTGGAAAGCTAAATGTTTTTCTCAAAAATTAATTTTCACCTATATGTGTTTATTTCTGTGTATAGTAAACATTTTTCAAGTTTGATTTGATTTTATGGAGTGTTAAATTAGATAATTAAGTTTAGGGATTATGTTTAGGGTATGGACGACTTATATTTCAGTCGTCTGGTGAATAATTTTACCCAGACGACTTATATTTTAGTCGTCCAAATATTCCAGCCTAAAATTTTTAAAAGTCTAGGAAGTCTTTTATTTTAGTTTTCCGCTAAAAATATTTTAGTTTCCCGCTAAAAATATTAAACTCTTCTGGATGACTTACAAGTAAGTCGTCTAGGAAGTCGTCTGAATCAAAAATATTTAACCTAATTGGATTTTTTATCTTCCTATATAAAGAAAAAATTATACATTCTCTTTCATTCTCTCAAATGGATGTAACAAAAATGTAATGTCATCATTCTAAAACTCTTCAACCTCTCTCTGATCTCTTTGAACTTATAAACACTAACCTTTATATCAATTTATTGTTTTTGTCTCATGTCTTTCTCACTAGTTTATCTTGTTTTTGCATGTTTTTAATCAGATGGTTTTCATCTTCCACTCATTTAAAGGTAAATCTATCAATTTTATATATGTATTTTTGTGTGTTCTATAATGGTAGATTTATCTAATTTTCCACTAATTTTCTCTGTTTTAAGTCATTTGAAAGTTTTTGGATTGCATGTTTTTTAAAACTGGATTTGGATATGCAGGTTTTTCAGATCTGGAAGACGTCTGGGACGACTTACCTGTTAGTCGTCTAAAATATAATGCGCTAGACGACTTCCAGGAAGACTTCCAGGAAGTCTTCCAGACGACTTCCAGGAGGTCGTCTGGACTTCTAGGAAGTCTTCCAGACGACTTACAGGAGGTCGTCTGGACTTCCTGGAAGTCGTCTGACAGAGTCTTCTCCCATGTCTCTCCCTTTCATAACAAACCTGAGCGTTTTGGTAAGTTTTTATGTCTGATTTTTCTTCATTTGGTAACTTTCTATTGTATAAAGTTCTTATTTTTTTTTCCAAACTAAAACTCTTCAAACCCACTTTAATCTCTTTGACTTGAAAACACCAAACTTTATATGAATTTTTCAGTTTTGTCTCATGTCTTTCTAACTAATCTATCTTTTTTGCAGGTTTTTAATCAGATGACTCTCATCTTCCACTCATTTAAAAGTAGATCTACTAATTTTAGATATGTATTTTTTGTGTGTTCTATAAAGGTAGATTTATTTAATCTTCTACTCATTTTCACTGTTTTTAAGCCATTTGAACGTTTTTTGATATGCAGGTTTTTCAGATCTGGAAGACTTCTGGGACGACTTACCTGTTAGTCGTCTAAAGTACAATGCACTAGACGACTTCCAGAAAGTCTTCCATACGACTTCCAGGAAGTTTTCCATACGACTTCCAGGAAGTCTTCCAGACGACTTCCAGGAAGTCTTCTTCCATATCAAGTGGAGTTCAAGCTTGTCTTTGTAGATGAATGATCTATAATAGTTTTGTTTGTGGTATGTTTTGTGATTTGCATGTCTACTCTTTTATTTGTGATTTTTTTTGTAAAATCAGTAATAATGTTTCCCAAGATGTAATATATGTGCTAACAATGTGTTTACACATTTACAAATCAATGAAATAATATACTTCAATAGCCTTTTTCTTATCTTTGGATCTCCCATATGCAATAATAAACTCCAATGGCCTTTTCTCATCTTAATAAACAAGAATGTTGGTAGCTTCATATTGATACAACATTTTAAGAAGAATTTAACCCTTCTTCCAACTCATAACAATAGTCATCATTATTGTCTATAACAATAATACTTAAGAGATAGAAACAAACAATATTAACTAGTCAAAGCATATCACATTTTTTACAAGTTTGTGTTGAAAAACTTAGTCAAATTTAGTAAAACTTGGTTACCCAAAACGTTTTAATCCCATATTTCACACTTGCTCTAATCTTCCATTGACAACCACTAACACGACATGTTGCCATAAAGAGAGTTTTCGTTGACTTGTGTATTCCAACATCCATCTTTCAACAATCATTCTCCATACACTGCATGTAACTGACGCATCATCTGAAAAAGTCAAAATAAAACACATTAGCAAACATAGAACAAAGAAAACGAAAGCTTATTAAAGATCGACACGGACGACTTCAATCTAAGTCTTCCAGACGACTAAAATATAAGTCGTCTGGTCAATGCAGATGTTATTTTTGCAATTGACTTTGAAATCTGTTATCTGAGACGACTGAAAAATAAGTCGTCTACTTTTATTTGGTTAAAAAAACTCCAAAGCTAGACGACTTACATTTCAGTCGTCATAGGTTAGTTTTGCATTTGACTGGATTATTTCAGAAGTTTGACTTTCCTGGATGACTTACATTTCACTCGTCTGGTGAAAAATTGAAATATCAATATTTTATTAAAACTCGAACAATTAAGTCGTCATAGGTTAGTTTTGCAATTGAAAAAAAAA
>NC_027752.1:42239428-42258073 GCF_000695525.1 Brassica oleracea var. oleracea | reverse complement strand
CTGGGTATAATTAAATATTGAAGTTTTTTTTCAATTGCAAAACTAACCCATGACGACTTAATTGTAAGTCGTCGAGTTTTAATAAAATATTGATATTTCAATTTTCCACCAGACAACAGAAAAATAAGTAGTCCAGGAAAGTCAAAATTCCGACAAAATCCAGTCAAATGCAAAACTAACCTATGATGACTTACATGTAAGTCGTCTAGGTTCTTTGGAGATTTTTTTGTAACCAAACAAAAGAAGACGACTTAACTTTCAGTCGTCTCAGAAAACAGATTTCAAAGTCAATTGCAAAAATAACCTCTGCATTGACCAGACGACTTACCAGGTAAGTCGTGACTTACCAGGTAAGTCATCTGGACAAACGGAAAAAAACTTGATTTCATACCTTAAATTAGTGAGATAACTTTCTTATCACACATAAGGCTTCTCCGAACACACAGAATCTCAAACAAAAGTGACCCACTCAGAATCGTTAGCTTCTATGACTCATGCATTCAACATGCCATTTTATGATCCGAACGAACAAGAACTCAAAGAAGTGATACAAAACGAAGGTTCTTTTGAAATCAATGACTTAGAGACACATGAATACGATCTTGGCCATAGTAACTGCGACAACCAAGAAGATGATGAAGCAGGATACAATGAAGCCAATTGTATAAGAGCCGTTACTGAATCAATGCTCGTTGTTCATTTTGGAGAAGATATCATCGATATCTTGTTTGATAAGTATGCTCGCCATGTGACACAACACGCGAGCCGCAGAAACAAAACCAGTGTCACTCTTGTCGTCGCGTTGACTAAAAAATAATCAGCATTTGCTTGAAAAAAATTGCTTGTATATTTACTTATTATTTTCCTTTCCGTTAATAAATTCTAAGTCGTCCAGAATTTAAAATAGATTGTGATTTGTGATATGTTATACTTATATGTTATACATGTGTAAGTATAAATATTTATATTGTACAAATAATAGTCTATATACATTTAAAATTTACTATATGAAATAACTGTTTAATATGACAATGGTAAACACAAAAATATATTTTATATTGATTAATTTTGTTTTGGTTTTCAAATCGTTAACTTTATCACTCACATTTTTAGAATATGAATCACGCGTCAGTACAAGTGTATTTTTTGTGTAGGTAAAAAATTAATGTCTAATAAAATTGTTATATATATTATTTAAATATGGTGCTGTATATTTTATACTCTTCCACATTTATTATATTTAATTTGCATTGGACTATTATTTATATGAAAATTTACATAAAATTCTGTATTTTCGTATATATGGGTTTGCTTATGTAAAACAATAATTTCTTTATTTGAATTATGTTATGTATCAGGTTGTTCAAAAAAAAATTATGTCATGTATCAAAGGTATCCGAATGTGGAAATAAATATACTTGAGTTACGTATATCACCATATTATTAATATAAAACTGAACATTAACAAATAACCTTTATTTTTTTTAAGATATTCATTAATACTTCCGTAATTAAGGCATCTTGTTATATTTTTGGAAAGAATAACCTCTTCTGAGAAGAAAATGAGAAAATGTATTCCACATATATAATAGTCTTTACATTCAATCATCTAATACCTGCAATTTATCCTTGTGACTTAGGATTATAAGACCAATAAAAGTTAAAAGTTTTTCACCAATACTGGGATTATCCTCGTAGATCATTTGACATGAACATACATCTTGTGTGATAAGGACATGTGGCCCATTCCTGGAAAGATGCACACTCTGGCCTTTCAAATTAAAACCTAAGGAAGTGAAGCAAAAAACAACTTATCTTTGACTTTATATGCAGAAATGCAGCATCTCTTGATACACAAGCAACCATCAACAAAACCATCCCACAAAACCAAAATCAAGAAAACCCAAAAGTTGGATCAAGAACATGAATGAATGGAATCTATTTTTTCACCGCCAAGCTTCAAAAAGCTCAACTCTGTAATTCACACGTCCCACAATACTACTAGCATTCTTCATCTTCCTCTTCTCCTCCCAACCTTTCTGTTTCTTTCCAAAACCTCCATTGTTATTATACTGACAGCTTTTATTCAGAGACGACTTTACACCAAGAATCTCTCTAGGTTCTGCATATTCTTCTTGTACTTCAGACTCCTCTTTGTCTTTCATTTCCACCTCAACGGTATCCAAAGCAACCTCCTTGTTAACTTCCATGAGATGCAACAACTGTCTGCTGCCCTGATCACCATTCTCGTCCCTAGGACCCGGGTTCGAACCTGGAACCAACCTATCTCGAGACTCTTTCCGGTCCTTAAGCGTCTTCACAATAAGTGTCTTAAGAAAGTTCATGACTTGCACAGCATACATTAGTGCCGTCAAAGGATCCAACATCTGCATTAAAAATTAGACTCATTTCATTTGCCAAAACTTTTAAATAATCATCAAAAAAAACAACTAACCTGAGTCATGTTAGGTGCGAAAACCATAGCTATGTTTCTCGCATTCATCTTGTTAAGACATTCCATCTCCACAACATCAGCCATCAGATTAATTGACCAATCCAACAAAGAAGCTTCCGTTGAAGGAAGCATCCTCACAAGCTCAACACACTCTTCTTCGCTTTCAGACTCCATCACTTGCTCTGGCGAGAGTGAGTCCAACACACCAGTAGGAAGCTCCCTAAACCAAGCCTAAGTAGAAAAAGACAGTAAGTAAAAAAAAAAAAGAAACAACAAGAGAGAGAGTAATAATCCAAGTAATACCTTAATGAGACTTGCCAAGCAATGAACATCAATGTTGTCAGGTACAACACCTTTGTTCAACTCTTCTCTTATGTACTCTTCTTGACCATTCTCACCATTAATCCTGAAGATTCCTTCTACCCTTAACCCTCCTCTACTGTACAAGTGACTCTGCATCATCAAGAGTATCGTAGGCACAACGTTCCCTCTAGTATCGTAAGACAGCTGCATTGACTCGGTCGAGACACCAAACACCTTTGCACTGCAAAGAGAATTTACATTTCAAGAAACTGTTTTTTACTTTTTACTCAAAGATTAAAAGCAAAACGAAACCTTGCACTAGGAGGGCGTGTAGGGACTTCAGGTTCGAACTCAACGGGCAAGCCGAGGAAGCCGTGGAAACGGTCGAAGGTGACGTGAGCGACGTGTCTAACGTCTGTAGGGACACCAATCTCCATTGAAGAAATATTTATCTCTTGGCCAACGCAGCCACCGATTAAAGACTTTCTGATAGCAGAAGCGAGAATCTCCAAGGAAGACGAAAGCTCGAATCTTTCTCTCTCTTTCTGGCTTCTTTCGTCTTCTTCTTGTTCTTCGTCGAGAGGAATGTTAAAAAGAGAATGTGGGTCTCTGTTACCATCATTGCTGCCTCCGCAGGAGCTTGAAGGGGAAGGGAAGTGGCATGATTGGGTGGATTTTAGCACTCTAGCCATCTTTATCCTGATTAAAAATCAAGACTTGGAGTGATGGGTACTCTCTCTCTCAAGAGGGAAAGAAGAACAGTGAAGGTGGTCAAACTCAGAGGGCTGTTAAAGAAACAATCTTTAATGTGGGAAGTAAATGGGTAGTTAATGATGGCTATTGGGGAATAGTAATGGGTGGGAAGAGAGAAAGATTGAAACTTTTTGGGTACTAAGCGACGCGTAGAGTTGAATTCAAGAAAGGGTTTTTAGACTTTTAGTTGGTGGCTTGTAATTATCATCACTTCAATCTTTCTTCTTCTACACAAGAGGAGAGAGAGTGATGGGAGTTAGGTGAGAGAGAAGGGCTAACGAGGAAGGTGAAGGTCGAGCTGTCTTTTTAACTCTCTCTTTATTATTAATATGATGATTTTGCTGTTGCCTCAAGTCCAAAATAGAATATCAAGCAGAAGTACTAACTTTTGTTTCCATGTGAAATTATGAAATTTACTAAATATCTCAAATTCTGACTATTATTTTAATCTTTTTATCAATGGAGAAATTTTACAGTAGAATCAGTTGAGAAGAAACAATAAAAGACTACCTACAGTAAGACGAGTTCTATGATTTTTTGTTGATTGATAAGTATGTAATCAGATTTTGAAGAAATCCAAATAGCATGGTGAAGTTTTCATTAAACAACTTGCATCTAGTGTGAATCTTTTAGTTACTTGCAATGGTCGGTATGGTATGGTCCACGAGTTTTGATAAAAATACTTTAGTTACCGTTGTAGGGAAGCCATCTCCAAGACTTTTTTTACCTCTTCCCCATAACTAAAGAGAAAGGTGCAAAAGAAAAAAGGAAAATAATAGTGAAGTTGGTGAAAGTTCTTTTTGGATTAGTTGTTGTAGAGATCTAAATTATGTTTTTGTGTTATATGAGTTGAAGATTCCCCGACACAGATACAGACAGTAATACCTACTTTTCAAATCGTAGTAGATGACTTGCAACAAAAGTTTAGAAGAATTTTGTAGACAAAACACAAATACCTACTTTTCTACCAATAAAGTACATCTGATTAGACCACCACCCCCACGTGTGCCGACGACCTGTGTGCCGAACATTCCGTTGTATGTTACGTGTTGCTGTTAGATTCGAAATGTATCATTTAATCCTCATTTGCCTTGCAACAAGGCTTCGTGGGGCACATGTCTTTCCTTTATTCCTTCCACTTTCACTTCTTAAAGCAGCTTTCAATCAAAAACAGAGGAGCCAAACGGCATAATTATGATCTCACTAAAAAAAAGTGTGGAAAGAAAAAAGATTGGTATAGTAGTAATAAAGCACATTGCAATGACCGTTTGGAGGTGTTATTTACCCCCAAACTCCAAATCCCCACAACAAAGGGCTTTTGCTTTGCTTGAGGTTTGGCCCAATAAAACTTAGCTTTTCTCCATGTCTGCTTTGTTGTTTTTCTTATTTTGTAAAAGGGTGTAGCAATGCTTCTTTAATTGTAGGAACCAAAGATCTAAATTGTAAGGAATATAGAACCTAGAGGCTAGAGAGACCCGTTTAACCTGGCAAAATTCATAACTCAAGGATAGTAATTACAAAAACAGTAGAGAGAAACTTCAGAACATAAGAGTAAACAAAGAAGAGGAACTTGGTCGAGGTAGTAGATTCATGTTGATAGTCTACTAATTAAGTTCCAATACAGAGAGTCAAGATACAGTAGATGGTTACCGATAGTGCAAAGTAAGAAAAAAAGAAGCTAAGATCTTCCAACTGGTTCAAGAGCTTCAACGGTGACAATGCTGTTTCCTCTTATCACCTGCAACCAAGAATCATGGAATATAATTAAAACAAGACAAGTGGTCAAAAGGCTACTACTACTACTACTCTTATGAGATTCGTGTGGGTTTTGGAGAAGAGAGAGAGGGAAACGTACCACCATGCCAATGTCAGTTTTGTCATCACCATTGACTTCAACAGTGTTATCCACCACAAGATTCATGAACTGGTCAAACCCACGGAGAGTTCCAACAACCATTCTGTTGGCATTCAGCTTAACTACAATTGGAAGAAAGAAAGTAAATGAGACCATACCAACTTACAATAAAACGAAAACGACACACAGACTCCAGCAAAGATTCAAAAGAAACCAGAACGAGAAACAACAATACCAAATAATCTATCTCTATAATATACCATTTGTAACCAGTGTAAGCAAATAGCTATGAATGTTGATGCTATATGGTTAAATAAAAAGTAGCAATCACAACGCTGAACCAGAAGAAGCATATGAAGGCAAGATCTATGCTAAACTTATAGCATTGTATCATATACTAACGCTGAAATACTTTAATTAATTCACAAAATCCAACAATCAAGACAACAAATTAAATTGTATGGCTATTAAGTTCATCGATCGGTTTAAGAGCTGCAAGCGAATTTAAGCAAGAGATTCGGTGAAAACGGAAGAAGAGATTAAACTTACTTTGGAGCTTCTTGTCCATGTACCTGTATCACATCAAACCACGACGAATATGATCAGAATCACGAAGAAGATGTGAATGCTGGATGAAACAAGAGCATCCAGTGGTTGTAATTAAAGACAAGAGTCGAAAATCGAAAGGAGAATAAGTGGCGAAGAGAGCTTACTTCTTGAGATCCGGAGGCTGACCTGATCGACTCATTCTTGCAGAATCGGGGAAGACGATGGAAAAGGAGAGATTAGGGTTTTTCTCAGCTCAGCTCGGAACGAACTCGAATGATTCCAGAGAGAGAATAAGCAACAAAAAAAAAAAAAAAAAAAAAAGTCTGTTAATCAACGGCGTCGTTTAAGGCCCAGTGTTATTGGTGAGGCCCAAAAGCGTTTCACCTGTTTAAGCAAAAAAGGAGAGGGGTGTTCCGAGAAACGAACACGGGACCTCTCGCACCCGAAGCGAGAATCATACCTCTAGACCAAACACCCTTGTTGAAAGAGTTGTATATAAATAATTATTATAACTATGTTTCATTGCCCCATAATTGCATATCTATATTTATTTACAGTCAAACTGGCCAATGAAGTAATTTATTTGATCGAAAAGTTAGACATATTATAGAGGTTTTTTGAAAATATTTTATCCAAAAGGATTATTAATGAAACCTATATAACAAGATGAGAAGGTAGATAAGGCGAGAGAAGAGTAAGAGTTTGACTGGTGACCATTCGGGAAACAAGAGGAATAAACAGAAAAAGAATATACGAAAAAAAAATGGCATGAATGAAAAGGAATGGATGTTCCTTCTCAAATTTAACAAGGAATAATTCTGTCCTTTAATTCTCTACAAATAAAAGGAACGAGAGAGAATGAGAAGAAATTATTATTCTTTGTGAATGATGATTTTTTATAGGAACATTAGGGAATACATTATTCCCCGATCACCATTTATCTGGATAATTTAAGGTTTTCGATTTGAAAAGTGAATTAGATATATAAAATTTATAAATAGATTACAACCAAATTAGACTAGAATCACAAAATCACAATCACGAATTATGTTTATGTGACTCATATTTGTCCGCAAAACCAAAATCATGTTTTAGTTTTCAATGTGTCAACTCAAAAAATACTAGAAATTCAATTAATTTCTCTTTTTCATTTTTTCTAAAAATAATTTATTCTATTTGTCATCATCACGAGCTTAATCTTTACTTGATTGGTTAGTTTTCAGCAAAACCAAAGTATAACTAGACGATAGTCGGGACCTTGTTCGGACTAATATATATATATATACCTAACAAATTTTAGTTTTAATATTTATTTTTGCAAGTTTTAAGTTATTTAATTAGATATATTTTAAATTAATATTATAAATTATATAACTTCAAAATTTATATTGGCCATTAATGTATTAAATATTTTTTTTCGTTTCATATTTTTTAGTTTTGGGATGTTGATTTCAGATTAAAATCCATTTGTAGTAAAAATCAAATTAGAAAACTTGGATTTGTAATAAAACACATATTATACTTGTGGATTGAAAAGAACTATAATGACATTGAAATCATTATAAACAACCACAATTCATAAAACTTCAACAAATAAGAAAATTGAATAAAAATCATATATTACCAACAATTTAGATTTTTAAAATCGTGAGAAAAAACAATAAATTTAAAAACACTAACTTTGTATTTTCTTAGATTATACCTATATTATATTTATTATTTGTGAATTTATTTTTTATATTATTGAATATTTATCCTAGTTTTTCATGCTTCAATAGTTTTAATATTTTAATTTAATTTTCATTTTGTTGTTTGTATATTATTTACTATTTTAGTTTAAATGTATTATTTTGAATATTTATGATTTTTGGATTAAATATTAATTTGAAGTTGTCATGTATAAATATAACTGAATTTAGTTAGGAATATGATTATTTAGATTCAAAATATATAAAATATTTAGCATAAGTATCTAATTTATAGTCTACGACATATATTTCAATGATTCTTTGAATTTAAATAAGAGAAATCTCTTTTCAAATATATATATAACCAGTCGCAATCTAAATGAATTGGATATATTAGGGTTTTTGAAAGAAAAAAATGAATCGGATGCCAACCCAAAATTTTAACTAGATATTTTAGAAAAAGCAAAGAATTAGATGTATTTTGTTGTCATCTTAATATATGTGGAAATTTTATATTTATTCTATTAAAACTGAAGTATCTTTTTGACATCCCGTAGTTTAACAATAATATTACAAGTTTTACAGCTTTTATATTTATGGTTCCATTTTTAAGTATTTTGTTTCCTAAATATTTGCATCATATCTTTCCAACAAGAAAATCAAGAGTAATAAAGTGAGGCACATTTCAAAAATATATTTATTAAAGTAATATGATCAAGACGTATTTATAGCTCTTAATTTTTTTTTATATCTATCATTTTATATATCAATTTTTTTTTTATAAGAACATTCTAATTTCATAAAATTGAAAAAAAAACTTTAATCGGTATTAAAAAGTTACAAAAATTATAGAACTATAATAATTTAAATCAAATTGAATTACATATATGTCATCCATTGGTTCAAACAGTTAGTTTCGGGTTTAGGGGGTTTTATGGGTTTTATCAATTTGACTGTAGGTTTGGGTCGGATTTAAAAGCGCTAATTTAAATGCAAAAAACATTTTAAATAAAAGAAATTATTACAAATTAACAAAATATTTGTAATATTATTTGTGAAATTTTTTATCATATAATATTCTGCGTTTTAAAAACATTGTCAGTACTTTATTTCCATTAAGCATTAGTTTCTCTATAGCGTGTGTGAACATTGTCGGTACTTTATCTCCATTAAACTTTAGTTTCTTTATTGGTACTTTATAAAAAGATAACTTTTTTTCCATTAAGCTTTAGTTTCTTTTTTGCTAGTGTAAACATTTTCAGTCAATAACGTCAACGTTTTCTCATTAAATACACAAAGCCTCTTTGTAAATCATTACTCTCTATCTCGTAAAATTTTTGTGATCTTAGATCTTCTCTCCAGCGTAGTAATGGATCTTTACCTTCTCCTTGTGACAGTTTCTGTTACCATCTTAGACCATGATTATCCCTAAAAACTCCATTTGGGTTTCTTAAGTTTTTTTTTTTAAAAAAAGAAAAAATTAAAAAACAAACCAATTGCGGTTCGTCACGAGTCAGTGGGGTCTGCAAACAGTGTAAGAAACTCACTAAAATCGGTTCTTAATTAATAGTTTTCGTAATCGATCCTTAAGGGTTTTGTTGAGGTACATGCACTAAGAACCTCACTAAGACTAAGGAACCCGCATAAACATGCTCTTAGGCTTTTGTGTAGTAGAATCCTTGCTATCGTTTAAAAGGGGTATTTCATTTTCAAATCACAGGAAATATCCAAGAACTTGGGTTTATACAAGTAGCAAGAATGGTGGAACCTACATGATAGCTTTTCTCCGGGATTCATGTGCTTTATAAAAAGAGAACTTTTTATATTTCCACTAAGCTTTAGTTTCTCTCTTGCTAGTGTGAACATTGTCAGTCAATATCGTCAACGTTTTCTCATTATATCATTAGTCTCTCTATCTCGTAAAATCTCTGTGATCTATAGATCTTCTCTCCAGCCTAGTAATGGATCTTTACCTTCTCCTTGTGATAATTGCTACGCTTTTGTGTAGTAGAATCTTTTCTTTTGTATATGCAAAGCTCAGAGTCCAAGAAAACAAAATAATCGCTTATTCTCCTTCTTCATCATCTCCACCATCTCGCCAGTCGTCTTTGCCTCGTAACTGGACACACGATGTCTTCCCTAGCTTCCATGGAGCAGATGTCCGTAAATCCTTTCTCAGTCATCTTCTCAAGGAGTGTAGGAGCAAAGGAATAAACCTGTTCATAGATAACGAGATCACTAGAGGAGAGTTTATCGGCCCTGAGCTCAAGAAGGCAATCCAAGGATCAAGAATTGCGATTGTGTTGCTCTCAAAAAGATACGCTTCTTCCTCTTGGTGTCTTGACGAGTTAGTGGAGATTATGAAGTGTAAGGAAGATTTAGGTCCAACGGTGATGCCAGTTTTCTATGAAGTGGATCCAAGTGATGTCAAGAAGCAGGCCGGTGAGTTTGGGAAAGTCTTCAAAAAAACTTGTAAAGGTAAAACAAATAAGGTTACTAGGAAATGGAGTGAAGCTCTAGCAAAAGTGGCCACCCTCGCTGGTTACCATTCTAATAACTGGTACGTCTTTAAAATCTTTCCAAACACAAATCAAACTATATATGAATGTCTTTTTTTGAACAATTTAAATGACTTTGTTATATTTTGAATATGTTGTATAAGGGATAATGATGCAAAAATGATCGAAGATGTTGCCACTGATGTCGCAAACAAGTTGTTTAACTCCACGCCGCCAAGATATTTCGACGAATTCATTGGGATGGAAGCTCATATGAACAAGATTTCGCCTGTTTTACGCACAGATTTGGATGAAGTGAGGATGATAGGGATTTGGGGGCCGGCTGGGATTGGCAAGACCACCATTGCTAGGTGTCTGTTCAATCAACTATCCCATTCGTTTCAATACAGTGTCTTTCTGATGAATGTCAAAGCAATGTATACGCCACCGATTTGTTCAGACGACCACAATGTGAAGTTGCTTTTCCAGCAAAAGTTTTTGTCTCAAATACTCAACCAAAAAGAAGATTTCGAGATTTCTCACTTGGGAGTTGCACAAGAAAGACTGAGTGATAAGAAAGTTCTTGTTGTTCTTGATAACGTTGACCGGTTAGTACAACTAGAAGCCATGGCCAAAGAAACTGGGTGGTTTGGTCATGGAAGTCGAATTATCATTACGACGCAAGATCGAAAGATTCTGAAGGCACATGGGATCACTCATATATACAAGGTTGATTTTCCGTCAGATCGTGAGGCTATTCAGATGTTTTGTATGTATGCTTTTGGTCAAAAGTCCCCTGAAGATGGTTTTGAGAACCTTGTATGGGCAGTTACAAGACTCGTCGGTAAACTCCCTTTGGGACTAAGGGTTATGGGATCTCATTTTCGTGGAATGGCCAAGCAGGAGGGGGAGAATGAACTACCAGAGCTATGGAGATGCCTTGATGGAGAAATTGAGAGCATTTTGATGTTCAGTTATAACGCATTATCTCAAGAAAATAAAGATTTGTTTCTTCATATAGCCTGCATTTTCAACCTTGAAAGTATAGAGAGAATGGTAGAGTATCTTTCAAAGATATTTCCTGATGTGAGGCAACGGCTTAACGTCTTAGCTGAGAAGTCTTTCATATCTTTGGAAAGTGAACTCGTGAGTATGCATGATCTGCTAGTCCAGCTGGGTAGAGACATTGTCCGCAAACAGTCCAGTGAACCTGGACAACGCCAGTTTCTGGTCGATAAAAGAGAGACTTGTGAAGTACTTTCTGATGATGCAGCGGTAAGTTTTGCTATTAGTGTTGTATTGCAGTACTGATCATTACAAACTGAGTCTGTTTGATAAACTGCAATCATCTCTGCCTTATTTTTGGTTCTGTTTTCAGGGTAGTGGAAATGTTATTGGCATAAAGTTTGATGGAGACGAAATAAATGTGAGTGAGAGAGCCTTTGAAGGAATGTCTAATCTCCAGTTCTTAAGACTCGGACCGGAAATTGATAATGGAGGAGATGCATTTCATCTATTTGGTGGACAAAGCTATTTATCTCGTAAACTTAGATTACTAAATTGGAGCTATTTTCCGCTGACATGTTTGCACTGTATTCCCAAGCCAGAGCTCCTCGTGGAACTAATCATGCCTGACAGCAAACTTGAGAGGTTGTGGGAAAGAACAAAAGTAAGTAACATAAGAATATCATTTTTTTTTTTAACCAAGTTGTTATCACTATTATTGATCAGATTTGTAACTTGAAAAAACTAGACTAATAGCACGTAACAAATGTGTTATTGTTGATTTTTTTCTGTCAGCCGCTTAGCAATCTCAAGTGGGTTGATTTGGCGCATTCAAAAAACTTGAAGGATGTTTTTAGTCTCTCAACTGCCACTAGTCTACAGGAATTAAATCTCAGAGGATGTTCAAGTTTAGTGGAGCTTCCCTCTTCTATTGGAAATGCCATTCATCTCAAGAAGTTGAATCTCACTGGATGTTCAAGTTTGTTAGAGCTTCCTTCCTCTATTGGGAATGCAACTAATCTCCAGTTTCTATCTCTTAGTAATTGTTCAAGTTTAGTGGAGCTCCCCTCTTCTATT
Organism: Brassica oleracea var. oleracea; assembly: GCF_000695525.1. Lineage (NCBI taxonomy): Eukaryota > Viridiplantae > Streptophyta > Magnoliopsida > Brassicales > Brassicaceae > Brassica > Brassica oleracea. The sequence continues at coordinate 42,245,890 of NC_027752.1, read as the reverse complement.
GGGAATGCCATAGGGAACCTAGAGCATTTGTATTTTAGTGATTGCTCAAGTTTAGTGGGAGTCCCTTCCTCTATTGGAAATGCAACTAATCTCAGGAATTTGGATTTTAGCAGATGCTCAAGTCTTGTGGAGCTTCCTGCCTCTATTGGAAACCTCCAAAAACTAGACTCTTTGATTTTGAGAGAATGTTGCAAGCTGGAGGCTCTTCCTGTCAACATCATCTTTAAATCTCTGATGAGACTTGATCTCACTGATTGCTCCTTGATGAAAAGTTTTCCTGAGATCTCGACAAACATCAAATATATGCATCTCGCTGGAACTGCGATTAAAGAAGTGCCTTCATCGATCAGGTTGTGGCCTCGTCTTGATGTCTTGCATATGTCATACAACGAGAAACTCAAGGAGTTCCCTCATGTTCTTGACATCATGACAGATTTAGTCATGAGCAACACAGAAATACAAGAGATTTCACCATGGATAGAGAGAAGCTCTCGTCTTGATCGACTTGTACTCACAGGATGCAAACAGCTTTTGTCACTCCCACAGCTTCCAAGTTCATTATCACAGTTAGACGCAGAAGATTGTGAGTCTCTGGAGAGACTAGACTGCTCCTTTCTTAATCAAAAGATTGATCACAACTTCGCCAAATGCTTCAAACTGAATAAAGAAGCGAGAGATGTCATCATCAAGTCATCGACTAATAAAGTAACGTTCTTACCCGGTAAAGAAATGCCTAACTACTTCAATTATCAAGCTAATGGAGGTTCCCTAGTAATGAAGTTGAATGAGAGGCCTTCATCTTCATCAATGATATGGAAGGCTTGCATCTTGCTAGTCCGTAAAGATGAGGTTGAAGCTGGTATAGGACAAATGGTGTATGTACATCATGGGATCAAACAGAATAGCCTCGATGTACCGTGCAGTCCAAGAAACCACACTCTGTTTCGTCCTTTAACGGAACATCTCTACATCTTTGAATTCGAAGCAGACGTGACTTCAGACGAACTTTGCTTTGAGTTCAGGGTCAACAAAGAAGAATGGATGATAAAAGAATGTGGAGTGCATTACGTTAAATACCAGTTGATGGGTTGATACATAGATGCAATGTTGAATTTTTGTATAATATTATCAATCATTATCATAATCATTACGAATAGTTGTGGTGGGTTATACCTTACGAATAAACAAGGAACCAAGTCTCTCATACATTTAGGTTCTCTTTCTAACTCTGCAACTGGCTTGCCAGGAGGCGGAAGCGTGGAAGATGGCGCAAATAGTTGAGACTAATTTTGCTGCAGAGGAGAGGAGTCCGGTGATAGCTTCAGTAACCGAGGATGCAAACGGGACCTGCCTATGGAGATGCCAAGTCGACGCCTCATGGTCGGAGAAAAGCGATGGGATAGGGATGGGTTTCGTTTTGTATGATCAGGAGGTGGAAGTGCTAAATGGCTCTCGTAAAGGGCCACAAACAGAGTCACCCCTCCACGCAGAGGCTGAAAGTCTTGTTTGGGCAATGAAGGAGGTAAGCGATCGTCTGGTTGCCTGCGTGATGATCGAGTCAGACTGTCAACAGCTCATAAACATTATCCAGCAGAAGAAACTCTGGCCTTCCCTTGACCCGGAGTTAGATGAAATTGAAGCCCTGAAAAACACCTTTAATGCAGTTTCTTTTAAGTTTATTTCTCGCTCTGCAAATGTCCGTGCGGATGGTCTTGCCAAAGACGCCCGATCACGAGTGCAAAGCTTCAGTTTGGTTGAAGTTAAGGATCCGCTAAGGCTAGCCCTCGAGGCCAGCTTGTATGAAACCTTTTAAGTTCGGAATGAAATTTTGGATGACAAAAAAAAAAAAAATCATCTGGATAACCAACAACCTAACCGCACATCTGCAAACAGCATTAACAGGAATGATCTGACCGTTGATCCATTCACCACCATCGCAAGCCAAGAACCCAACCAGAGGCACCACGTCTTTGACTTCGCCGACTCTCCCAAAAGGATTCTCTGCGGCTATCTTCTCCACAACCTCCGAGCTCTTTCCTTCATAGAACATCTCAGTGGCTATGGGCCCCGGAGCTACGCAGTTCGCAGTGATCCCTGTTCCTTTGAGCTCTTTCGCAAGGATCTTAACCATCGTTTCCACTGCTGCTTTTGATGCCGCATAGGCGCCGAATCCAGGCTTCAAACCTCGGGTCATGGAAGATGTGAGGAGTATGATCCGACCACCGCCTCCTTGTTTGATCCTATTGGCAGCTTCTTTGCTGCAAAGAAACGCCCCTTTTGTATTGACACTACACATTCCATAAGAAACAAAGGTCAAACAGAGAGTGATAAAGAACATAAAAGTAGCAGCCAATGAAAGAATAAACCTCTAGTTGAAACTTGATTTCCATATTAGACATACATACATCTCACGAACACAAGACATGTTTCATTTGCTTTGAAATTAAGACATACAAATCTCAGTAACATTGGAAAATAGAATGCATCATGTTTTTATTGATTTAAAATTAAGACATACAGTTTACAATAACATTGGTACATAAAGAAATCACTTTTCTAACTCAATAAAGAAAAAAACAGAACCAATCACATTAGATTCGAATTCAGACATAATAATCATCTCACAGTAATAACAACAACCAAACTAACGAACTGAATTTTTTTTTGTTGCTTACATTTCGACTATTTAGCGTGAAGACAAAGATTCTAATCAATGAACAATCTGCAAGTGTACCTAAAAGTACGATCAAAATCTTCGACTGATGTGTTTGCGATCGAAGGGTACTTGGGATCGAGTACTCCAGCCGAGTTAACCAGAATATGAACCGGCGACTCGAAGGCCTTCTCCGCCGCGTCGAAAAGCGATTCACCTGGCTTGGCTCTGAAACGTTGGCCTGAACCACGATCGCTCTTGGTCCATTTCCGGTAATGGCTGGAAGACCGTTGATCTCCGCCGGGACTAGCTCGGCGTCAGACGATTTAGTTGTGTAATTGACAACGACTCTCGCACCGAGTTCAGCGAGGTTGATCGCAATCGCTCTCCCGATGCCACGAGAAGAACCGGTGACTATTGTAAGATCAAATGCTCTGTGTTTTCTGAATAATACGCTAACCTTTTCATTGAACTGAGACAATGGCTATATATAGCCTTACAGGAAACAATAAGATCCTAAAAAGAAGCAACTACATCACTAACAAACTTGATGCTAAATACTCGGGACAACACTAAACATGACACACGACTCTAACAACTTGCAATGACCAAATCAACTTAACTTAAACTTCAACGGCTCTTTCTTCACGTGCACCAACAAACCCTCCCTAAGCTAAACTTGGTCTTCAAGTTGCAGCTTATCCTTGACTGAACAAACTCCGAGATTGTTCCTCATCTTCTCGAACACTTCTCTCCTCAATGGTTTTGTAAACACATCTGCAACTTGTTCCTCTGTGCCACAATGCTCCAAACTGATTTCTCAGATCACGCAAGAAATGAAACCTGATCACTGGATTCTTTGACAGCTTGATTGTTGATGTGTTGTCATAAAGAATCACAGTGCTCCCACTCCATTCATCTCATAACCCAACTCCTCCAAGACTCGCTTGAACCAAATGAAACGTTGGCCTGAACCATGATCGCTCTTGGTCCGTTTCCGGTAACGGCTGGAAGACCGTTGATCTCCGCTGCGACAAGGTCGGCGTCAGACGATTTAGTTGTGTAATTGACAACGACTCTAGCAACGAGTTCAGCGAGGCCAAATCAAATTTTTGTTGTTAACCAAGGCCTATTAGCTTATTTAAAATGGCGCCAAAAATGAAAAAATAATCAAAATTTGTTAACCACTCTTTTGTTTATACTTAAGCCTTGATTATTTATATAGATTTTACCTTTTAGTTTTTAAATTTCGAATTTTAGTTATAAATTTGTTGTTTCCAATCTTGTTTTGTAGACTTTTTTTTTATTTTTCAAATGATAATTTTATTTTAATATTACATAATCCACCATCAACATGAATGATTTGAACAATTGACCCATTAACTGAAATTTTGCCATTTGATTGCATTGGAATGATACATTCTATTTGGACGAAAATAAAAGAATCATTATGAAAAAAATAAAGAAATACAAATCAAACAATAGTAAGAATTTTCTTTTAGTTAATGCAAATTGATCAAGTGTAATTGACAATGATCCTCCAACCGTAATTTAGTTAGATACTAGAGTTTGATCCGCACATTCGTGCAAATATTTTTAATAGTTGGATATTCTTCATTTTATAAATGTTTAACATTGATATTATCATGAACATTTTAAATATATGATTTATATTTTAGTATTATATATTGTGTGAGTCTTTAGTTTTATTGTTTAGGTTTCTTAATTCATTATTAATATACAGTGATTTATTTTATATATTTTAAATTTTTTATTTATTGTTATCACGTTTTTGAGTTTGGTACAATAATTCTTAATCTGAAATAATCAAATAGAGAATTTTCTTCAAAATATGATTTTTGAAAATATATAAAATGAAAATATTACTTAGTTTACAAAATTTTAACCTGTTTTAATGGTAAATAATAATAAAATTTAAATGAAAATATTTTAAAATACATAGGTTAATTTACCTATTGAACCAAGTTTTGTCATATTTAATTTACATAATGCTTCAATTTTAAAATAATATATAATTATATTTTTTTTAAAAGAATAGCATAGAATTTTTTCATTTTTTAGTTATAATAAAATTTGACTAATATTAATTTATAATAATATTATGTTACTAATTAGAGAATTAATTTATGCATTATATCATAAAAATATTTAAAATTTTTAATAGATTTTTGTTAGATTTTTCTTAACAAATTTTGTTATAATTAAAAATGAAACTCAAATTTTATTGTTAAAACTCGTTTATTATTAATATCCTTATTTATTATTATGTTATATTTTATAATTAATGAAATGATAATATAACTTTACAAAAATAGTAACGTTATGAAACTCTATTTTAATAGAATAGATACATGCAATTTTTAGAACTAATTAAATATCATAATACACAGAGATTGCATAAATTTTTATAATAATATCACAATTTTGAGAAACAAAATACTATAAATTTTGTAAGCAACACCTTTAAATTTTTTGTGTCAATCTTATCTCATGTGTATCAATTATAATGTATATGTACCATGATATAAAATTATTTTAGTAATCACTTGGACATGTTAAATTATCAAAGAAAATAATATTTTTTGGACTTCTTCGTCAGTCACACAAGGCCGCATTATGTGTTGAAAATATATATTAATCGTCTGTCTTACTTTAACATAAGCTCCAATTCTATGGTTTATTTATGGTTGGAGGTTGGTAAAACTAAATGCAGTTTTACCGGTCTGCACCTGCTAGCAAGATTACATCAATTACAATACGTCATTACATTTATAATATGCTTCTCTCCCCTCCCGGCTCTCCGGCCTCTCTCTCTCTCCCCGGCGACCTCTCTCTCTCTCCGGCCTCTCTCCTCGGGAGGGGAGAGAGCCTCTCTCCCCGGGCACCTCCCCGTGCATCTCTCCCCGTGCACCTCTCCCTGTGCACCTCTCTCCTCCCCGCACCTCTCCGCCTCTCTCCGGGCGCCCTCTCCCCTGCACCTCTCCCCGTGCAGCTCTCCCTCTCGCCGGCCACCTCTCCCCGGGCTCTTTCCTCCCTGCGCTCTCCTCCTCTCCCCGCGCCTCTCCTCCTCTCTCCGGTGTGGCGCCTCTCCCCGGGGCACCTCCCCCCGTGCACCTCTCCACCCGTGCACCTCTCCCCCTATGCACCTCACCTCTCCCTGTGCACACCTCTCCCCGTTCACCGGGACCACTCACACCCCGGGACGCCACTCCCCGGGATGCGCCCGGCGGCCACTGCGCCCGGGACGCCACTCCCCGGGATGCGCCCGGGACGCGCCACTCTCCGGGACACGCCTCCGCCTCCCCGGGACGCGCCTCCCCGGGACACGCCTCCCCGGACTAGTCAAATATCAGAGTACTCATGAAGCGCATATAAAACATTAAGAAATATTCATACATTGAATAATTCAAGACTGGGCCCGGCCTAATGCCAAATCGAGTCAACATAACACAAATCACAATACTGTTGACAAAAGACATGAAAATCTACACCGAACTCCGGCGGTCCGAACGTCCAGCACCAAGCTATCCGATCATCCTTACCTAAAGCGACATGCAAAAAGGACAACGGAGTTGGATGAGTAATCTAGTATTACTCAGTGAGCTGGCGGCCTCTACCCGCAACCTAGACTCTAACCCAGACAACCCAAAATAACAATCAATCTAGCCCTAGCATGCACTAAAAGCTAACGCTAAGCAAACAGTTACTAAGTTAGACTTGGCCTCTTGCCATAATCCAACTCCCAAGTAACGGGAACCTGCATTAAAACAAGTCAACAACCAATCCCT
>NC_027752.1:42236639-42239326 GCF_000695525.1 Brassica oleracea var. oleracea | reverse complement strand
ATGATCGGCCAACCAATGATACCGCATAGCTTTAATATCCACCACCCTTCACAAGCAATCCTTCAAACACATACAGGCCAACGTCAGGCCTACACTAACCAAATACACACCAAGCCTAGTCCGGTATCTAAACCAGACTTAGGACTTAATGTTAGAACCTGCAAACAAAGCAATCAACAACCACAACCACAACAATAATAAGATAGTAACTACCAATGACTCGATCTTACTCGTAACACCGTATATCAGTGCTACATTAACTCGAGGGTTCCATAACCCTCTACGACACACCAACACAACACTCTAACCTGGGCCCTGGTGAATTCGTGTTCATCCTCTCTATCGGCAATATCCTATCTTCCTACCACAGAGGCCAGAAGAAGGAACTTTCAACCGACCGCGGTCCACAGTCCTTCGGGTCACCGCGCGACAGTCCACAGTCCTTCGGGTCACTGCCATATTACACTGTTGTGTAATACTCAGCCATAGGACATGACCCCGTTCGTCTGAGTCTTCCCGATCCAGCGAATAAGGGGTTTCCTTGAACCCGCTGGGTACGAGGGCGAGGAAACATTAGTCCACCCCAAAACATGCCTAGCATGGGCGGGTTTCGCACCTGCTGTCGGCATAACACACACTCGACTCAATTATCCCTAGGAATGACCTAAGGGACAAGACTCCAACCCAAAACTAAACAATATATAGGAGTATACAATAATATCAACCAATACTCGTAGTCCAGCCTATATGGCATAGGACCCGTAGTATCAACATCACAACCAGGAGATCGGCCTATATGGCCAAAGATCCCCTAGACAACAACATTACCACAATCCCTGCACAAACAATAATCACTACCAAGCAATCATCACTAAGGCATGTCTAATCCATAACTAATCAACCAAGTAGTAAATAATCAAGACATGCATCTCATCTCAATCTCAATTCAACGATAATCGATCATCCTAGACCTAGTCGGATTATCAACTCAGTCTTAATTCCATTTCATCTCAGCTTAGCTCGTGCTAAACTGAGTCCGGTTTAATAAATAACCCTAAGGACAACCTTGCAGGAATGTGAGCATTCTACTCTATATGAATACTCGATCTTCCCTAAGTTCCAAGTGGAACTCAAACAAAACAACTTACAGTGTTCTAGGCGAGAAGGAGCCTGTTGATCGGAGAGGACATGGCCAAAACCCAAGATGAACGTCTTGACTGGAGTGGACTGGACTGATTTTGTCTTGGACACAACCTCGGCTTCACCATGAAGAAACTGATAGGCCTGGACAGACTGATCTGGATTCGGACAGAACCTCCTTTAGCTTCTGGACAGTTCTTCGGACTTCCGAGCAGAGTATCGAGCAGAACTTCGACTGATCTGAACCCGTGGATCTGAAATAACTTCGGACAGCATCTCCACTTGATCATCAAAGGAACTGAGTGGCCTAGACGAATTCAGTTGGACAGAACCGTCCCTAGGCGCTGACTCGAAATCAGTAGAGAACTGACCTCGAAAACTCTCTAAATTTCTCGAAATAGCTCGGAATCACTTGCTTTCTTTTTCTACTTCTCTCACGTTTTTAACTTGGTTTGGACAGGTCTGTATGTGAAGAAATGATCTGGGGTCGTGGGGTATTTATAGGAGACACCAGCCAATCAGCTTCAGGTTGGTGGCAGCCCGTGGGTCGCTTCGCATGCCTCCGGACGCATGCGCGGCGGCACCTCGTGCTCCACATGTCAGGCTGCATGTCCAGGACACATGCAGGACGCCACCACTCTCCCACATGTCAGGATGCATGCCTGGAGTGCATGCAAGAAGCCACATCAGTACACACATGTCGATCAGCATGCATCGGTTGCATGCGCGGACACACCTCGTGCTTGGTCGATCCACCTCGTGCTTCCACATGTCAGGCTGCATGTACTGCTTCCATGCACGGCGACACCTCAAGATTCTGTTGACACTCAGCCGCTTAGATGGTAGGTATCACGTCCTGGCCATATACGTAGAGACACCACGAGCTTCTTGGTCGGTTTACGCGATTTTTGACCCTTCCGGCAAATTTCTAGCCCGTGATCAATCCCGAATATTTTTCTGCTCCCGTTCTGATGCTCTAAATATTTTTAATATACTCCATATGAATTCTGATATCCTGTAAAAATATTTCCCGAGCCTCCGGCTTCCTCGAAGAATTCCATAATACCGAAATTAGGGTTTTCGCCCAACTTTGGGTTTTCCCGTCGTGCTTTGATCCCGTCGTGCTTGATTCCCGTCGTGCTTTGATCCCATCGTGCTTGATTCCCGTCGTGCTTAGTTCCTGTCCTTCTTAATTCCCGTCCTGCTTCCAATGTCTTCAAAATCATATTTTACCGATATGAAGATTTTCCGAGAAAACTTCGTGATGAAGAAATGTCGGTCTTCAAAAACGTCGAGCTTCTGAAACGTCGTGCTTCCAAAAATGTTGTGCTTCCAAAATGTCCGCCTGATCAATCTAAGACATCTTCTAACTATGGTCGAGCAACTTAATCGACTCATAGTTCACCCATGATCACTTCTTCGCCCACCTCGTACTTCAAAACTTCTCGATCGATCCTTATCACCCGCAACTCGACCACCACAATGATACTCGACCATTCTCATTATTTTTTTTTATTTAACTGGTTTCTACATTATCCCCCCCCCCC
>NC_027752.1:42233508-42235527 GCF_000695525.1 Brassica oleracea var. oleracea | reverse complement strand
TCCTCTCTATCGGCAATATCCTATCTTCCTACCACAGAGGCCAGAAGAAGGAACTTTCAACCGACCGCGGCCCACAGTCCTTCGGGTCACCGCGCGACAGCCCACAGTCCTTCGGGTCACTGCCACATTACACCGTTGTGTAATACTCAGCCATAGGATATAACCCCGTTCGTCTGAGTCTACCCGATCCAGCGAATAAGGGGTTTCCTTGAACCCGCTCGGTACGAGGGCGAGGAAACACTAGTCCACCCCAAAACATGCCTAGCATGGGCGGGTTTCGCACCTGCTGTCGGCATAACACACACTCGACACAATTATCCCTAGGAATGACCTAAGGGACAAGACTCCAACGCAAAACTAAACAATATATAGGAGTCTACGATAATATCAACCAATACTCGTAGTCCAGCCTATATGGCATAGGACCCGTAGTATCAACATCACAACCAGGAGATCGGCCTATATGGCCAAAGATCCTCTAGACAACAACATTTCCACAATCCCTGCATAAACAATAATCACTACCAAGCAATCATCACTAAGTCATGTCTAATCCATAACTAATCAACCAAGTAGTAAATAATCAAGACATGCATCTCATCTCAATCTCAATTCAACTATAATCGATCATCCTAGTCCTAGTCGGGTTATCAACTCAGTCTTAATTCCATTTCATCTCAGCTTAGCTCGTGCTAAACTGAGTCCGGTTTAATAAATAACCCTAAGGACTACCTTGCAAGAATGTGAGCATTCTACTCTATATGAATACTCGATCTTCCCTAAGTTCCAAGTGGAACTCAAACAAAACAACTCACAATGTTCTAGGCGAGAAGGAGCCTGTTGATCAGAGAGGACATGGCCAAAACCCAAGATGAACGTCTTGACTGGAGTGGACTGGACTGATCTTGTCTTGGACACAACCTCGGCTTCACCATGAAGAAACTGACAGGCCTGGACAGACTGAGCTGGATTCGGACAGAACCTCCTTTAGCTTCTGGACAGTTCTTCGGACTTCCCAGCGGAGTATCGAGCAGAAATTCGACTGATCTGAACCCATGGATCTGAAATAACTCCGGACAGCATCTCCACTTGATCATCAAAGGAACTGAGTGGCCTGGACGAATTCAGTTGGACAGAACCGTCCCTAGGTGCTGACTCGAAATCAGTAGAGAATTGACCTCGAAAACTCTCTAAAATTCTCGAAATAGCTCGGAATCACTTGCTTTCTTTTTCTACTTCTCTCTCGCGTTTTTAACTTGATTTGGACAGGTCTGGATGTGAAGAAATGATCTGGGGTCGTGGGGTATTTATAGGAGACACAAGCCAATCAGCTTCAGGTTGGTGGCAGCCCGTGTGTCGCTTCGCATGGCTCCGGACGCATGTGCGGCGGCACCTCGTGCTCCACATGTCAGGCTGCATGTCCAGGACACATGCAGGACGCCACCACTTCTCCCACATGTCAGGATGCATGCCTGGAGTGCATACAAGAAGCCACACCAGTACAAACTTGTCGATCAGCATGCTTCGGTTGCATGCGCGGAGACACCTCGTGCTTGGTCGATCCACCTCATGCTTCCACATGTCAGGCTACATGTACTGCTTCCATGCACGGCGACACCTCGAGATTCTGCAGACACTCAATCCCGAATATTTTTCCGCTCCCGTTCTGATGCTCTAAATATTTTTAATATACTCCAGATGAATTCTGATATCGTGTAAAAATATTTCCCGAGCCTCCGGCTTCCTCGAAGAATTCCATAATACCGAAATTAGGGTTTTCACCCAACTTCGGGTTTTCCCGTCGTGCTTTGATCCCGTCGTGCTTGATTCCCGTCGTGCTTAATTCCTGTCCTTGATTCCCGTCCTGCTTCCAATGTCTTGAAAATAATATTTTACCGATATGAAGATTTTCGAGAAAACTTCGTGATGAAGAAACGTCGGTCTTCAAAAACGTCGAGCTTCTAAACCGTCATGCTTCCAAAATTGTTATGCTTCCAAAACGTCCGTCTGATCAATCTA